>NC_056726.1:1693542719-1693658278 GCF_019279795.1 Protopterus annectens
TATTTGCGGGGTGAGCGTCACATGACTGGGTTAAGGGAACGTAGTCATCCTCGTGCACATGCACCTCTGCGCGCATTGTGTGCTCTCAGCTCAACTATTTCCCCACACGCCGGTCCTGCAGCTGTGATGTACAATGTACAGCCCAGGTTTGCTGAGCTCCAATGTGCTTCCTCCTACAGTGGCACACCCCTCTGCAGGTGACATGTATTCCCTCTGAGCCACTCCTCGGTGTATTACCGCTGCGCCATTTGGTACAGCCTTACGCTGGCGGGGTTTTGCGATTCAGTATTATCTGCCTCATTTGCATGGCATTGACTACTAATTCATAGTTACCGCGCCGAACACTGATGCGACTCCTTGGCAACCCTTGCACCATGGATGTGGCTTTCCATGCATACCATGGTGTATTGTGGCTGTGAAGCTGATGTGTATTACACTGCTGTTTTATGACATTGTCATATTATTTCATTGTTTAGCACCTTCCGCAGACATGTCCTGGGGTTCTGCTGTGGGTTTCTGTGGACATACCATTTATGTTATTATTTACATGTTGTGCATGTTTTCTTTTGACATTCTCTGTGTCTTTCGCCATTGGCATATGGCAACAGTGTGATACCTGACGTTGACAGCCTTCCGTTACTCCTATGTTATGTTTGGGTAAATGTAAACCGTTTTTTTTGGTTTACATTGCCGTGCCCTTATGCTACACCTGCGCCACTTCGTGGATCACTATATGCCTTCATTTGCATGGTGCAACACCGCACATGGGGTGTTTAGCATACCTACGCCAGAGGCGGCGCAGATCCGGCGCACGCCGGTAGTGCACGTGGAATTGGATCATACCTGAATCGCTCAGCGGCCATATTTGGCATTGTAACACCTACGCTATGCGTCCACCTGGCGCAGCGTTCATGAATCCCAGGGATGGTGTTGTTTAGGCAGAGTTCAGCTAAAAAATATTCCACCATAGCCGCATATCAGGCATAGTAGATAAGCTAAGTAAACTGTGAATAAACCCCTATGTCACCCCCTGAATTGCCAACTCGCTCACAGATAGGACAAAGGAAATCAAAACTGGGAAGTTGCCTCCACACAGAAACCAGTCACCAGTGGAGTCCCCCAGTGTTTTGTATTTGGACATCTCCTGTGTGGTATCTACTTTGCTGAAGTAAAAGCCAATACTACATGGCCCTGGCTGACTACATTTGCAGATAACTCCAAGCTAGGAGCAGTCATTAAATCCCCAGATGGCTTTGCCATCCCAAAGATAGGTTTGCTCAAATAAATAATAACTGGTGTCAAAATCATGGATTGAACTAAATGCCAAAACAATTAGTTACTGCATCCTCTGGGAATTAATCTACCACATTGACAATATGACCCTAAGAGAAAAAATGCATTACTGTATCCTTTGGGAAGTAATCTACCACATTGATAATATGCCCCTAAGAGCTGACCTAGTCATTTGAGATTTGGGACTTATGTGGACAGTGACCTAACTTTTGAACAACATGTGCCCATTGTTGTAAGAAAGACCTATACTGCAGTTTATAAACAAAGGGATTTTGTCTATCTGCAGGGATGCCGTTGTTCCCCTTTACTCAGCCCTCATTAGGCCAATCATTGAATATGTAATTTTAGCATGTATCCATCCAGACACATGCAACAAATGTAAAACTCACACAAATACCTTACTAAAAGGATACAAGGCCTAAACAACATGCCCTACATAGACTGGCTCAAAGCCCAGTCACTGTACTCAGTATCGGACAAACTGCTAAGAGGTGACCTGTGTCATCCTCCAACCTAGTACTGCTGGATTTACTGCACATCAACAAGTCAAATGGCATCAGAAATATTTGGGTCTATGTATCTAAACCTCTTCTGCAACATCAACAGAATGGTTTGGAGGGAGGGGTATATCTCACAGAGGATACTGCTACTCTGGAACAGACTCCCCTTCCACATAAGACAAAGTTCCTCCCTGCCCCTATTCAAGTAAAATTTGGACCTCTGGATGGGAAGAGAAACTTTACCCCAGGACTGCCCTATCAACTGCAGCTGAAAGCCCTCCGGGTGTAGCATCTCTAAGCTACTGAGGACCTGATCACTTTGGGTCCCATCCCCCACTTGTATGAGCAAGGAATCCTCTCACTCCAGCTAAAAGCAAAGGAAACTCCAACCAGCAATCATCCAAAAATAGACTGCAGCCCCAGGTTTAACTCCAGGAACCTTGTTGTTGCCGCTTTTGTAGTAGCCACTGAGGACCTGATCGCTTTGGGTCCCCCCCCCCACTTGTGTGAGCATGGAATCCTCTCACTCCAGCTAAAAGCAAAGAAAACTCGAACCAGCAGGCATCCAAAAATAGACTGTAGCCCCAGGTTTAACTCCAGGGACCTTGTTTTTGCCACTTGTGTAGTGTAGGTGCCAGCTTTTGTGACCACTGTTATGCCTTGTTAGATCTGTTACAGTCAGCTAGAGTGCATACCCCATGGGCAACAGCTGCAAACCTTCTTCCTCTTAGCCCACCCCCACGCCTTTCATCCATTTCACTGATAATTGATAATTTGTTGTATGTTAAGGTATTTAGCCCCTCTCAATAGTCATAGCATCCAGTCCCTCCTCCTCAATACTTGTTCTTCACTAAACACCAAACAGAGGTGCAAAGTCTCCAGCTGCTTTTCTCTTTAACTACATTGTGTGCAGCAAACAATGAGCAAAGGGGAATACAAATATAAAAGAGAATAAAATATGTCATTGCAGACTAGTAAGCAGCATACAACTTCTACCTGTAGTGCACTTCTACACATAGTTTTTTTGGAGAAACCTTCCAGTCCTTGAACAAGGGTGCCTGTATGTTTACCTTATTTCCTTTGCTGTCCTTTGATAATTAGCTAGGTTTAGCAGAGTGCCTTGGATTCTCCCCTGCTCCTTTAAATTCCAGTTGATGGTTTCCCTCCCCTCCCCCACCCCCCAAGTGATTGCTCAAGTACAACACACCAAAGGTTTTAAAAACCCTGGATGCCATATTTGCTATAATTGCAGCTGAAAGCCCTCCAGGTGTAGCATCTCTAGAAAATGTCCCTGGACAAGCTTATAGTATTTTTTTAGCTACGTTCTATCTGGAAGGTGAAGCCCCGCTCCATTCACTCCGCTCACTTCGCTCTTCTCCCACCGACTTTCCCACCCACCCCATATCATTACCTTTATACCTATCCATAAAACCACACCCCCTCACTTCCTCCCAAATTCCCCACCCCTCTACTTCCTGTTCTCATACTACCTCCCTTCTTTGCTCCTCCCCACACTCACCTACTATCCACTATCAAAGACTACTATACGTTACTCCCACCCCTTCCTCTCATCCTCTGTTCTACATCCCATAAATTGACATGTCTCTTGCATCTCTAACTATACTCTTACCTTCTCTACTCCTTATACTCTGTCACCTCACCTCCTATCTACCTTACTGCCACCCCTTCCTCTGATCCTCTGTTCTACATCCCATAAAGTGACATGTCTCTTACAATTCAAACTATACTCTTACCTTCTCTACTCCTTATACTCTGTCACCTCACCTCCTATCTACCTTACTGCCACCCCTTCCTCTCATCCTGTGTTCTACATCCCATAAAGTGACATGTCTCTTACAACTCAAACTGTACTCTTACCTTCTCTACTCCTTATACTCTATCAGCTCACCTCCTATCTACCTTACTGCCACCCCTTCCTCTCATCCTGTGTTCTACATCCCATAAAGTGACATGTCTCTTACAACTCAAACTATACTCTTACCTTCTCTACTCCTTATACTCTATCACCTCACCTCCTATCTACCTTACTGCCACCCCTTCCTCTCATCGTCTGTTCTACATCCCATAAAGTGACACATCTCTTACAACTCAAACTATACTCTTACCTTCTCTACTCCTTATACTCTATCACCTCACCTCTTGTCACTCACAATTAACTACTCCCTATTTCCATCCCTCAAACACCACTCTTAGCTCAAGTACTGCACCACAACCCTATCTACTAATTTGTCCCTCCATCCTTCCCCCCACCACTCCCATTCCTAAAATAAAAATACCCCCTCCCCTTTAAAACAAACAAAAAAAAAAAACAAAGTCTACTTACTCAAATTAAAACCCCATTACAAACCTCTACTTCTATCTGGTGACATTCATCCTAACCCAGGCCCTACAGACAGTACCCTGAACAATAACCCCCCTGTATCTAAACCTGCCAACCCCTCCAACCCACAAAAACAAGTACAATTCTGCTCTATCAATGTCAGGAGCCTTGTAAATAAAGTTCAAGAACTCCATGCTTGGATAGCTAACTATACTCCTGGCATAGTTACCCTAACTGAAACATGGTTAAAACCACACCATCTGGACAGTGAAATCATCCATCCTGGTTATAATATCCTTAGATTAGATCGACCTAAAAGAAAAGGAGGAGGAGTCTCCATACTCTACTCCAATTGTCTCTCCCAAATCAGTCCCACACTAGACTTACCCTCCTTCTCACCAGCTGAACTCCTACTAACCAACTTCAAACTTAACAGTTTCAACACCATAACTGTTGCAGCAATCTATATTCCCCCTGGTGATAATATTAACATACTTGAGAAAATCTTATCTCACCTCTCACATACCATCCACAATGAAATAATTATACTGGGAGATGTAAATATTGATTGGCTTACAATAAAAGCTCTCAACACTACTTCCTGTATAAACCTACATGGGTTTGAGCAGCTAATCACAACCCCAACATACATTAATAAATCTCACTTACCTAGCTCTCTTCTTGACTGGATATTTGTCTCCCACCCTCAAAACTATCATAACTCTCAAACACTTCCAAATGCCCTCAGTGACCACTGCCCTTTAACAGTTACCAGACATACTCCTCACCTTACCAAACCTAACAAATTTATTACCACCCACTCACTTTTTCATTTCTGTCCTAACTCCTTTATTCATCAACTCTCCAAAATTAACTGGTCTTACCTCACCACTCCTCCTTTAGATGAAGCCGTCCACTCCTTCAACACTACATTCCTAAACATTCTTAACTCCCTTGCTCCTCTTCGCACAATTAGAATCAAATCTACCAGAACCCTCATGAAAGACCGGGATAGGATTTGGAAAGTGTGGACTAAAACTAGGACTCCTTCTCTTCTTCAGAAATATATAGAACTCAGAAATAAAATAAAAAAAATCATCCATTATGACAAAATAAACTTCTATGCCAGTCCTCCCTCTACTCTTAAATCAGACCCAAAGAAATTCTGGATCTCTATTAAACAGACTCTTCATCCAGGAAATCTTTCTTCTCCTAAACCATGTCCCAATGCAACACCTAAAGACATAGCCAACAAATTTAACAATCATTTTGTAAACTCAATAACCCCCATAATAAATTCTCCCCCCCCCCAGAAACAACACTAGCACCCCCACAAACTATATACCTCTTCCAAACCCTCTTAACTCATTCTCTCTAAAAGCAGTATCAACTAACTATGTAAAGTCATTACTCTCCAAACTTAAACCTTGCTCCCCATCTGTTGACAAGCTACCCTCTTACTTCCTGCAGACTGCCTCTGAACATCTTGCCTATCCTGTATCCATTTTAATCAACTGATCCATTTCTGAATCCTATGTCTCCACTGTATGGAAGAGTTTCTTTACTCTACCCATTCACAAAGGGGGCAACTCCTCAGACATATCCAACTTCAGACCGATTGCCATACTCTCTCCACTCTCAAAAATCCTAGAGAAATGCATTCACAAGCAGGTAATGCATTACCTTCACCAGAAAAACCTTTTCACACCCACAGAGCATGGTTTTCATCCCAAGCATAATACAACTACTGCACTCATATCATTCATCAACATAGTCTCCCTAGCTCGTGATAACAATAAACTTGTCTCATGCCTATTCCTTGACCTTTCTAAAGCCTTTGACGCTGTCTCTCACCCACTCCTTCTAGATAAACTCACTAACTTACATTTCTTTCCCCCTACTATCTCCTGGTTCTCCAGCTATCTCTCCACCTGCCAGCAATCAGTTAAATGGCTCTCTGCACTATCCTCCCCTTTCACTGTATAAACGGAAGTCCCCCAAGAGTCCATACTTTGACCACTACTCTTTAATATTTTCACCAACTTACTCTACTCCTCTTGTCCCCAGTCATCTCTTGTGCAATGTGCTGATGACTCACCTGTTATAACCATTGCTGACAACCCAACTGATCTCAACTCAACTACCCAGGCATCCTTCCACACCATTGAGACTTGGCTTAGTGATAACAAACTAATACTTAATCCAAAAAAAAAACGAAGCTCCTATTCTTCCTCCCTAAAAACATCACCACACTCAAAAGTACATTTACCATCTTATCCTGCAACAACACTATCATCTCAACTGACTCTAGTACTAAATTGCTAGGTGTTACAATAGATGATCAGCTTAAGTTTGATCTCCATATTACTAACTCGGTAAAAAAAACTCATCAGAAACTTGGACACCTTTTCCGTAGCAAGAAATACTTGACTAACACTGCCTGAATAACTCTCTCTCAGGCTTTATTACTCCCAACACTCCTGTACAGCTGTCACATATTCACAAACCTAAATTAGACACTTATTTCCAAGCTTGAAACTACAAATAATAAGATTGCCAGATTTGCAGCTAACCAAACCTACAAGTCACACCACTGCTTACCACTACAGCAATTAGACTGGCTAGAATTCCCTCAGCTGCTCCAACTATACCAACTACAAATCATCCACTCTATCCTGTATCTACCCTCCTTCTGCCCCAGCCTCTCCACTATATATCCAAATATTCCCCTGCTAGGACGATACACAGCTCAAATCAAGAATTAATAGACATCTACAAACCCAAATCCAAAATAGGCTGTCTTCTCTATAACTATAACCCAGCTACAACATGGAACCAACTCCCCTTGGAAATAAAATCCCTCCAGCATAGCAAAAGTTTCAAATTAGCCACAAGGAAATACCTAAAAACAAAGTGGTCTTGCCATTGTAGCCAACCACCCTGAAACCGCCATCCTTTCACCTATTTCACCACCTCACTCATTCCCTCCAGTAGAGCTCATTTGAGTGTGTACCTTTAACTCCCAGTGGGTGTGGCTTCAGCCTTTAAAAAATGAAGTTATCACCTTACAGTTCTAACAAATACTCATTGACAGAGGTCATATATCAATAAAGTTGTGTTTGCCATCCTGTATGCTTCAAGATAAAATATTCTGATACCTTTTATGTAGAATGGTTTTGAAATTATTAATGCAAATATGAACAGGCAATATTTGATGTCTAGAGGTGCAGTAGGAGGTAACTGCAGAAACGCCTGGAGAAGTCACTCGGCTGTAATGAGTTATGTATCTCTAACACTATTCCCCTGCCTCTTCTACCTCTTCCCTTCCTCTATATCCAACCACTCTTAATTCTTACAGTCTCAAAAAAACCTATCTGTCTAGTCTGTCTCCTATACTCTACCTCCCCTACATCTCCTACTAGCCATTCCTAGTTTCCTTTCTTGTTTCCAAACTCCTATACAACTAAATCCTATCCACTTTAAATAAGCATCTGCCTAGCTATTAACTAATTTTGCTCTAAGTAGCTTAAATAATATTGCAACTAGTCACATGTTCTTCTGCTAATTGTTTAAAACCTTGTTTGTAACAACTGACATACTTGTCTGCCAATTGTTAATACTCTGTATAATTGAATTGCCTGAGGAGCTTTTTTCTCTCCAGGTCTCTGCTTGTAAGATCCTATAGCTGATTGCTACTACTATGTTAATAAAATTTAATAAATTTAGTCCAGAGGAGCTTTTCTCCCCAGGTCTCTGCTGAAAATGAGCCAAAAGCTCAGCCAGACTAACCCAGTTAACAAATGTAAAATAAATAAAAATAAAAATAAATACTACTAACAGACAGAGGCAGCTTTTAAATGTTTTATCCCATGCAAGTCTCCCTTCAAATTATCTATGGTATTATCCCATTTATTCTCATTAGGGGCAATATATAACTATTAACCATGGAATGGGTAGGGCCAATATTTAACCAAATGGAAAACGTTAATTTCAGTAGAAAAAAAGAAATTGTCTAGGCTTAAAATGGGCAATAAGCTAGTACTGACAGATGAACCCATGAACCTATAAAACCTAAATGGGATCACATTAAGATAGCTCTGGTCAGTTTCCAGAAATCTCAAAATGTTGCCTGTCCTTTATGCTCTCCAGCATCTAGAATGTACCCATGTCTGAAAATTGGTATACTGTGTAGAAAGCATTACCTCCATACCTGGGATCTGTGCCTACATTGCCTTCAGAACCAACAGCAAATGTGGTGATTTTTGTATTTGTAAAGGATTATACCACATCAAGACAAATACGCAGAGACCCACAAACTGAACTTATAGAACTCCAAATCACATTAAACAAGATCAACTATTAGTTTATTGCATTTTACAGAACACCCTCCATGTTCCCTGAGTTTCATGAAGGGTTATAAACATATTTGTTAACACTCCAGAAACACAAAATCCCATTATTAATTGAGAATATAACTACCCTGATTAAATGGAGTGCATACGCCTGTAATGTAGGAAATCCCCAAATGTTTTGGACCTAATCAATAAAACCTCTGTGTGTCAGATTGTTGCTAACTTCGCTACATATTCATGTTGCTTAAATCCTCCAGTATCCCCATTTTAGGTCAAGCCAGATCATAAGCTAGTTTTCTTCTCTTTTAAAGTCTTTAAACCCACTGACACCAATATATCAGAATTCAAGTATCTGAAATCTAGAGAATGCATCAAATTGTATGATGAAGTCTTGAAATTCACTCACAGCATCGCCTCTGACATCATCACAGCATGTAGCTTTGCAAGAAAGTTCTGTCCCCATTTAGAATAATGTATATAACTGGCAGTCCCATCCAGTTTGGAATATAATAGGTAATTTAAAAACAACACTAGATGTCCACTGACATAAATAAAATCTACAGTAAAATTAAAAATTTAATTAAAACATACAGCAGAGAAAAGGACCTCCCAAGTCAAAGAAAATACCAGTAAATTTATAAAATATTTCAAAAGTATTAAATCCAGCAAAGCAGCCAATAAATTAGGTTAGCATCGCCAACGACAACTACAAATTCTTCTTGAGCTGCATCAAGAAAATAAGAAATAATACCTAACATACACTTAATTCATACAGAATGGCACCATGTACTCTGTCCTAGAGGAAATTCCCAACATACTAGCAAACAATCCAAAACCCTCGTATCCAGGAATCTGACAAACAGTCCATTATCTATAAAGAACATGCAATGAAAGTGCTGTCAGAAAACAAAAACACTGCCTCCAAGGCACTTGATAATAGACCAGGCTGTTTAATAAACAGTACTAAACATGCCCTGGAAAAGTAACTCCATAAGCTATTTAACCTGAGCCTGGCAACAAACTTTGTCCTGGAAACATGGCAAACAGCAGTGGTGATGCCACTCCAAAAGGGTGGTCCTACCAGGGACCCCAGGAATTATAAGTCCATCAGCCTGACAAGTCTCATAGGCAAAGTCATGGAGTACATTATAACTGGCGTGAAAAACATTTACATTAAAAATCTCATCAGGCCAGACATCCAGCAATTCAGCTTTCTAAAAGGAAGATCTTGTCTTAGGAATCTTTTGAAGTTCTTCAAAAAGGTAACAAAAGCTGTTGACAGCAGTCATGCCGTCCATATAATTTACCTTAATCTAATTAAGGCATTTGAAACCATCCATAATGCTAGCATACTTAGTAAACTTAACTTACTAATAATAGTTCTATATGTCATAAGATGGGCAGCCAATTAACTAAAAGACAAAATCCACCCTGAAGCAACATTTGAGTATAAAGGTAATCAGTGGTTTGTCTCAGGACTCAGTGATTCACGATTTACTTTTCCAAACTCCAGACCAAGAACCAAGATCTTTGGCTTAAGAAAATTTGCACAAGACTGCTAAATGAGAATCAATGGCAAATCTTCCTCTGATGTTCAAACTCTCCAAGTACTTACTGTTATAAGTGCCTGGTGTACTAATATGGACAATATAAATGTTAAAATACAAGATTGTCACATTTGGTAAACAACCTCTCCCCAAAGTATACAGCATAGATAATATCCAACTTTAAAATGAGAATGTTGTTAGAGAGCTTTGTACCTGGGTTGACAATTCCCTTTCCTTTGATTACCATGTAATGACGGTGGTCAGGAAATCTTTCTGTTTGACGTAGCTAATTGCTGAAGGAATGCCATCCAAATCTAAAGAAGTCATTGTCCCCAAATACTCAGCATTAATCAGGCCAGTTATTGAATACAACCCACCATTTGAGATGTACCCTCACTAGACATATTAAACAAATAGAAAGTCGTCACAAGTTCTTAACAAAGAGAATCACTGACTTAAACCCTTACTAACAAACAGGACTGGAAGTACTGTCCCTTAGTCAGTATTATATAGACTCTTCAGAGGAGACAGATCTCTAGCCTTCTATGTCATTAGGGACCCAGTAGTCCTGAATCTGTTATATCTACATAAGGCAAACAATCACTCAAATACCAGAACTGGGAATCTGAATCTTCATCAGCATATTAATTAAACAGAGAGGAGAGCCTGGTGCATTACTCATTGTCTACACATCCTCTAGAATACGCCTCCCTTGCAGATCAGTATGCAGGATGATACACTATCGTCCTTCAAATGAGGCCTAGATGATCTTCTTACAAACGTCTGGTGGTACTCCTGCTCCTGCTCTGAACTAGGATAAACCTATCCTACATTATCTCACTTCTAACTTTTTTCTCAATAAATTCTGACATTTACCAAACTCTGTTAACTTATCAGACTTTTCTGTACCTTTTATTGCAGGACTTTCTCCAAATGTTACTGGGTATGCCCTTACTGTAAACGGGAGAATTCTATGTCATCTTTTAACCTTCTTATCCTTTCAGTAACTCTTGCCTTCCACCATATTTTTGTTTGACCTATCTATATAGATTCTTACTGGCCTCACTCCAAAGGCTTAACTACGCCTATATTACACTCAGGACAGCCATAAAAAATGATCTGTTTTTGTATATACTCTTAGCTTGCCTTTTTTGTATGTCATATTTTTACTTCTGATTTTTTTATTCTTTATGCTTTACACATAATTACTTGTTACTGTAAATACTACAATGAATATGCATTTACCATGTCACAATTTTTGCATATAGTCTCATTGTTGATTGTCTCTGTATTACAGTGCAGCGTTTGTATGTATTACTCTCGGGCTTTTCTCCATGATCCTCTGCTGAAAAGGGTCCTTTGTGCCCAGTTGGACCAACCTGGTATTAAAATGCTAAATAAAAGAAAAATAAAATGCATTCAGGCTTGTTAAAGGTCATTATGTTGTAAGACTGATAATTAAACCTATGAACATATGAACCTACTCCTCTGGAACCTTATACAAGCAAAAAAAACAAAACAAAAAAAACAACCAAACAAACAAAGGGAATGCTATCATTTGCTATGTAATGTTTAACTTGAATTTTTAAGTGTAGTTATTGATTGTAAGCGCTTCAGTGCTTCAGATATCACTTTTTTGCAGATAATTTAATACAGTCTTCTGTGGTAAACTGGAATAAAGGCACACACAGATATTTTCTTATTTCTAATTTTTCATCCGGCAGTGTGATGTTGGTAGTGGTAGGTATACCAGCAGTGGTGAGTATGTTGGTTGTGGTAGGTATGTTAGTGGTGGTAGGTATGTTGGTAGTGGTAAGTATGCTGGTATTGGTAGGTATGCTGTTAGTAGTGGATATGTTGGTAGTGGTGGGTATGTTGGTAGTGGTATGTATGTTAGTAGAGATAGGTATGTTGGTAGTGGTGGTTATTCTGGTACTGGCAGGTATGTTGGTAGTTATATTTATGTTGGTAGTGGTGGGTTTGTTGGTACTGGTTAGTATGCTAATAGTGGTCAGTATGTTGGCCGTGGTGGTTATGTTGGTAGTGATAGGTATGCTGGCAGTGGTGGGCATGTTTGTGATGGTAGGTATGCTGGTAGTGGTGGGTATGTTGGTAGTGGTGGGTATGTTGGTAGTGGTAGGTATGCTGGTAGTGGTGGGTATGTTGGTAGTGGTAGGTATGCTGGTAGTGGCAGGTATGCTGGTAGTGGTGGGTATGTTCATAGTGGTAAATTATAAAGTTGAAAGTGGTAAAGATAAATAACTCAATGTATCTCTAACTCAGTCTGTAAGGAAAAGAAATATTAGCTATATTGTTATGTGTGCCTGCGGACTAGCATTTTAGAAGAAGTGAAAGTTAATAGCTGTATTTATCTTAAGATTCTAAGTCAAAAGAAATTGGCATATCTACCACCTAGACTAACAACAGATAATAGAAGTGTTAAAGAATAAAATAAATAGATGGGCTTATTGTAAGATTCTAAGTTAAAAGAAATCAGCCTACCTGTCACTGAGTCTAAAGACAGACAGGAGCAGACGTTTTATATGTAGAATGTTAAAGCAGAAATATAATAAATAGTTTAATTATTACCTAGAATGTACTTAAAGTAGAAATATAATAAATAGTTTGACTATTACCTAGACTGTATGAAGGTGTAAACACAGGATTAGTTGTCAGTACAGTATATGCGTCACATTGGCTCACGAAGAAAGAAGAAAGTTGTAGTAAGGGTGAAGGAATCTAGACTGTACAGGAAAAGAGAGAGAGAGATGTGCAGTCTAGCAGCTTTTACTGAGAAGGAAGGAGATTACAGTGCAGGATTAAAGTTGCTAGGATTTCAGTAATTTATATATTAGTGAACAGGAAGACTAGGTTGTTGTTTTGTCAACCAAGAATGTGGAGTAGGGAAGCAATGGTTTAGGAAAAGAAGTTATATGTTAATAGGTTGTGATGGTTTAGTGGAGAAGAAATGCAAATTACAATATAAATAGGTCAATCTATCTGCCACATAGATTGAGCTGAGAAGGTATGTTAGTAGAATGAAAGTTACCTAAAGAAAATAACTAGCAGCAGTCCATCTGTCACCTAGACTGCATATGAGTAAGACTGAAGAGGTTGGATGGGGTTAGGTAAGGGAGAATGCTGTGAGGAACATAAAAAGCAACATTGTTACACATTGTTTATACCATAAAATTAATGTAAGGAGTTAACAGCTAAAACAGAGGAAGAGAAAGGGAGAAGTTGTAGGTTTGGGATTGGCACTCTAAATTAAGACTGAAAATAATTTCTTGTGCTTTTTATTTGTAAATATGAAGGCTCAATGGGATGTATGAAATGTTTTGAAGTATATGATGACTTGGGTACAGCGTACAATGATAGAAAGCTGGGAAAACAGAAATAAAGAAACCAGATTTTAATAGTGGATAAGAATGGTATCTGTAGAGGCATGTAAAAGTAGTGTAGGGAAGTCAGGTTAGTGAAATGTATATAGTGAGGAAGAAATTATATGTGTATGTGTTAAGCAGAGATAGGGTGAAAGGCTTTATTGCTAGAGGTCTGGGAAGTTGGGAGTTGTGATTTATTGAGGGATCAATGATCTTTGACTGTTGGATGATTTACAGTCTTGTGGGTGTATTTAGATAAGCAAACTGGAGATAGGTGGGAATAGCAGATTGATGGAAAGAAAATTAAAGATGACCATAGCCTGACTGTGCTGAGTGGAGATAACCTCCAATGACATACACGCACAAACACACACACCGGCACACACACACACACACACACACACACACACACACACACACACACACACACACACACACACACACACAAATCTAACCAAAAACAATCACTGAAAGAAAAAGAGAGGGAAAGAATTTTTTTTTCAGGGGTAAAGCTGCTAGTTGTAGACAGTAAGTGTGGAGGAAATTTTGCTATAGTACTGGTTTAGAACGAAGGAGTCAGAAGGAGAGAGATAGAAGAGGAAAGGTCTCAGTAAGAGAGGCAGTGCTTAGGATGAATCGAAACGATAAAAATCTAGTAGTGGATTAATTATGAGCCTAACTTGGGAAATGAATGAAAGCAAAGTAAAGTTGAGATGTTATACATACTCCCATGCATAGTGCAAATCTTATTAGTAAGAGTCAGAGTTCAAAGTCCTTTAACAGCAGTTAGTCTATTTTGCTTAATTAAAGCTCATAAAAACAAGAAAATCCTGATAATAATCCAGTGAAAGAGATAGGGTGCAGCCACCTGGAGTCTTAATAGGATGCCATTTTGTATAAATGGACCTTGGGACCTTAGGGGACCCAGGAACCAACTTCCACTACCTTTCTATACTTTGCAAAGTTTTTGGCACCATTCTAACCTTTGTCTGAGGTAAAATACGTTATGAGGAAGTCTTCTGTAGACTGATGTTGGACATCAAGTGCTGCTGTTGAGGTACAAAAGCATGTCAGTGCTGCTGCACCCCTCAGTCCAGGTAACTGAGTCAAACCTCAGCTCAGGAAACATCTCAGAGTTCAGTTTCTCTATTTAATCTCAGGTAGAAATCCCACAGCTGAATTCCTCTCCTAACTGAGAGACCAGTAGAATGCTTTAAAAGGCTTTATGAAATCTTAACTATAGGTTATGAGGTATAATGCAGATATTGCACTAACTGTTCCTATCACTGTTTAATTCTGTTTTCCTATTTCTTATCAGAAATATGCAATATGTTTTACTTCTGAGCCCTATAAAAAGTAAAAAAGTCACGGCTTGGAACCAAGGTAGAAGAAACCAGCTTTATTTCGACAATAAAATCCAAAGATTCGTCGGCACCAAAATAGATCCAATTCACATCAAGCGCTTTCACCCAGGACCTCCCAGGCTTTGTCAAGATACATCTTGACAAAGCCTGGGAGGTCCTGGGTGAAAGCGCTTGATGTGAATTGGATCTATTTTGGTGCCGACGAATCTTTGGATTTTATTGTCGAAATAAAGCTGGTTTCTTCTACCTTGGTTCCAAGCCGTGACTTTTTTACTTTTTATCTGGTTTGTACAAGTTTTCGACTTTTCCTGGTGTGTTACTTCTGAGCCCTACAAATCAGTCTTTATCACCTATATAATGCTACATATTGCAGCTGAATCATGTCCACAGAGATGCTTTACATACACTTTCAGTTGGACTTCTGTCAAAGGCTTCACACTGCTACAGTCTGTGAAAGACTGTTAGCTGTATTTTCAATTTTATTAAGAAAGCTCAGGTTCACCGTCTTAAGTCTGATATAAAATGATTTTGCCAAGGCATAATAAAATCATACTCAATATCCAAATGTATTGATGAGCATTACAAAGATGCCATCAATAGTCATGGTGACATGTCACACAGTTTAGAGCACAGCATTAAGACTGAGTAATAAATGACCATCACTGTATAGTCCTGGGTTTCATTGTCCTATTCTCCATTAGTTCACAATGTGATTTTTAAGTTTAACAGAGAGTATTCCTGACTTGCCAATGAAAAGAAAATCTTTTTCCTGGAAGGTTTTCCTAGTTAAAAATTTAATAAAATAGAAATGTGTGCACAGCTAACCATTGCCTTTAGTCTAGATTGCTTTATGTGATAAACATCACTCTGTTTTTGCATGCTACACACATACACACACACACACACACACACACACACACACACACACACACACACACACACACACACACACACACACACACTGGTACTGAACAAGACCATCTCGAATCAGATGTGCAGACTGGGTAATGTACAATGCTATACTATTATGTAAAAACTATTCTTACAATAATATAGTTTATGACCTTTGGCCACATCTAGTTGCTCTCGCTACTCATTTTATACACTGGCTTTCAGCCATCTGCTGAGGAGGCATGATGAGGTATGTTACCACTGCCAGGAAGCTTTTCCTCTGCTTCTGTCTGTGAGGAAGAGGTGTGACAGCCAGTCACAGACTGTGGTGAATGTGTGGATGTGTCAGCACCTAGCAGCACAAAAATACCAGACTTAGGCTGGGTCTGTTTCCAGCCTACTTTTTAAAAAGTATGTCCTGCTACATCACTTGCATTTATTACCTACAGCTAATTTCTTAACTTTGTCCAAAAACAACGTGTCTGCACTGAGTTAACGCTCCAGCCAACAAAAACAAGCCCAGAACAATAAAATAAAACAACAGTAGCTGGAGCGACACTAGGTAATGCACAGCTATATTCATCCAAGGTAATCGAAACACCAGATACCAATCGGAGATCGTAGAAGTTGTAAAAATATCCAAATGTTATTTTATTGCATAAGAATAAAACACACAGGTTAGCGCTTTCACCACTAGGCTTCATAGGTTCATAGGTTCATAGGTTCATACTAGGCTATCTGCCCTGGGGCAGTTATAAGCCTAGCCTGATTCTGTATGGCTTACGCCACCCCTTGATTTGAGTATACTGTGCCCTTTTTAAGGTTTATAGGTTCATAGGTTCATACTAGGCTATAGCATTACTAAAATCATTCAAACTTAAATAGCTTCCATGGTGGGACAACAACTACTCCCTTAAAGTGCCAGCATTCATATATATAAATATAATGCCTCATATACATACATTACCTAAAAATGATTCTAAAACATGATAATCACATGTATAAATAAAACTAAAACTACATATAGGTATATGTATAAAAACATATATCCTATGTAAGACTATACTGGCAAAGATTAAACACATCATTCATTACATTTACATCATTTTTAAAATACAAACAAATGTGCATATAATTAAAACAAAGTGGCATCATTCCTCAGTCTGTACAGCCTACACCAATAATGCACTTCAAGCTTTCAATTTCCTTAATTTCAAAAATGGTTTAATTGAAACCTTCCCATTAAGTCCCAGGGGATGATCAGATCTTAACCTCATGATCCAGATGGTCTCCCTCTCCTCCGTGTATGTCCTGATATCCCCACCTCTGAAGTTGGGACTAACCGTCTCTATTATTTTAAACCTGAAGGTATGAGAATCATCATTACCCATGATGTGCTTGGACAATGCATTAACCTTGGACTTAGTCCTAATCTGATATAAATGTTCACAAATTCTATCTCTAAGCCTCCTGTTCATTTTCCCAGCATAAAACATTTGGCATACTTCACAGGAAGCAAGGTAAACCACATCAACAGACATGCAGTCCCCTGCCACATGGAAGACATGCCTGGTTAAATCAAAAGGGTTGGCAAAAACAGGACTAGAATCTATAAATCCACAAAAATTGCAATGTCCACATGGCATGGTACCATATGTGGTAGAAGTCTCTACACCTAATACTTTCTTGGGGTAGCACAAAAGTCTCTTCAAATTCATCTTGTTCTTATAAATGAACCTCGGAGTTGCACCCACGGCTTCTTTAACCTCAGGGTCAACCATTAGAATATCCCAATGTGCCTTCACAATGTCTTTGATCTTACCTACATCCTTAGTATAAAACAAGGGAAATGTCACAGGTCTAGATTGAATTGACCCATCACAACCAGCAACATATTCATCAATGGAGTTCCTCACAGTCACTGTAGATCTAGTCTCAGCCCCATTATTCAGCCTCTCATACTCTGCAGAAAAATATGGAACTGCAGCATCCCTTCTCAGAGTGGCAATACCTTCAATGTCTCTCTCAACATCCATAGCATTATAGCCACGGTCTATAAACCTATCACATAAATCATCCAATTCCTGTATAAACCCCAGATCAGTAGAGTTGTATCTGGACTCCCTAATGGCTTGTCCTCTGATGATATTCTGATAACTATGGCCAGAGTGCATACTATGTCGATGCAACAAAATGTTCATATGGCAAGGTTTTCTAAAAAACACAGTATTCAGCATACCATTACTCAACCTTTCAACAAAAACATCCAAAAATGGGAGTCTAACTGCTGAATATTCATAACTAAACTTGAGGTATTCAGAAAGGGTCTTGGCCCCCAGTGTGGGGGTTGAGAAGGAGGTAGGGAACCCATTTGAAGAGGGTGGCAGCGTAGGTGCTGTCACCTATGATGTTAGACACCCTTTCCCTATCAGGTTAGAGCACAAGGAGGGGAGCACGTGCTCTATGAGCAGGGGCAGACAGAAGGGGAAACTGTCTGCCGAGTCACTTACCAATCACAATCTCAAGAGGATGTGGGAGAGAAAAGGGAAAAATGTAGTGTTTGATATATCATCTCGTGTCTTGACAACAGATGAGATAGGGGTACTCTCCAGAGGCCTTACATTCATTCCAACTATGTATAATAATTTTGATGAGACTCTTTGTGACTTTAAGTTGTATACACAGACTTTATCACTAAAGGTGGAATTCAAAGGTAGAACTGAGGTGGGTGATCCTATTGTTTTTAGGAGATCTAGTCACTATGTTCCAGTGCCGCATCCTTTAATAGCAGCTTTTAGTAAGATGGTTGAAGAAGATCGTTATAGAAGTAGGGATATAAATAATAATAGGAGGTTTAATAAGGGTAACCTTTCATATAAGCAGAGACAAGCTTTAAAGTCGTTTCATAGTGATCCCATGATAGTGATACGGCCCGTTGATAAAGGCGGAGAAATTGTAGTAATGGATGCACAATTATATAATGATTGCATAACAGAGATGTTGGGAGATGGTAGATTTTATACCCCCATTAGCAGGGATACTGTCTCTGTGTTTGTGGACAGAATACATAGCATGTTGGAGGACTTATTTACAGGTCATGTGATTATTGAACAACTATATGAGTTTTTAGATGTCACCCATCCTCTTATTCCTGTGATTCAGGGTCTCCTGAAGATACATAAAAGCAGAGAGAGACCCCCATTGAGACCCATAGTTTCAGGGAAGGGGTGGTCCACGGAACCCTTCTCAATATATATAGAGAAGTTCTTAAGACCAATTGTGGAAGCTAACGGGTTTATACTGAGAGACACAAAGCAGTTTCTGTTGGATTTATATGCATTTATTAAGGATGTGCCTAGTGATATATTTGTGACGATGGACGTGCAGTCTCTTTTCACCGTCATCCCAAATAATGAGGGGGTTGAGAGAGTGAGTGAATATTTGAGGAGGAATTCCACTCTCACTGGAGCAGTAATTGATCTGTTGATGACTTTTCTGGAGGTGGTTTTGGAATGCAATGTGTTCTGTTTTTGGAACCAATGTTACCTGCAACGAGATGGCAGAGCTATGGGAACTTTGTGTGCCAATAGCTATGCCAATCTCTTTATGGCAGCATGGGAGAGTGACTTCCTTTTTGGGATGCCAGGATATGTGGAATCAGTGGTTTTGCCAAATGTTTTATGTTGGGAAAACGAACAGGAGGCTTAGAGATAGAATTTGTGAACATTTATATCAGATTAGGACTAAGTCCAAGGTTAATGCATTGTCCAAGCACATCATGGATAATGATGATTCTCATACCTTCAGGTTTAAGATAATAAAGAGGGTTAGTCCCAACTTCAGAGGTGGGGATATCAGGACATACATAGAGGAGAGGGAGACCATCTGGATTATGAGGTTAAGATCCGATTAACCCCCAAGACTTAATGGGAAGGTTTCAATTAAACCATTTTTGAAATTAAGGAAATTGAAAGCTTGAAGTACATTATTGGTTTAGGCTGTACAGACTGAGGAATGATGCCACTTTATTGTTTTAATTATATGCACATTTGTTTGTATTTTAAAAATTATGTAAATGTAAAGAATGATGTGTTTAATCTGTGCCAGTATAGTCTTACATGGGATATATGACGTTTTTATATATGCTTTTTATACATATACCTATATGTAGGTTTAGTTTTATTTATGCATGTGATTATCATGTTGTTTCAGAATGATGTTTAGGTAATGTATGTATGTGAGGCATTATATTTATATATATGAATGCTGGCACTTTAAGGGAATAGATGTTTTCCCGCCATGGAAGCTATTTAAGCTTGAATGATTTTAGTAATGTTATAGGTCTGAAGAAGCCTAGTGGTGAAAGCACTAACCTGTGTGTTTTATTCTTATGCAATAAAATAACGTTTGGATATTTTTACAACTTCTATGATCTCCGTTTGGTATCTGGTGTTTCGAGTACCTTGGATTACTATAGCTGTGCATTACCTAGGTCCTAGTGTCACTCCAGCTACTATTGTTTTATTTTACTTTCCTAACTTTGTTCTGCATGCCTATATGTAGGTGTGTGCACGTGCACACACATATGTGTATGTGTATGTGTGTGGTGTGTGCGTGTGTGTGTGTGTGTGTGTGTGTGTGTGTGTGTGTGTGTGTGTGTGTGTGTGTGTGTGTGTGTATGTGCTACTGAATGTTGTATGTATATAATGTGCTGTTTGTATGTGTAACCTCTATGTGCCATCTCGATCATATCAATCCTACATCATTATGAGATGAAAAGACAATGAGTAGGATTCACGAAGGCTTACACAAAGTTCAAGAGTAGTGTAAGCCTCCGTGTAAGCCTCCCGATCCAGGAACAGCCCAAACCTCCGTGTAAGAGACAGCTAAAACGTCTCTTACACGGACTGGGCGTGGAAATGCTCAATATCTCATTTGCAGCTGAAAGATATGCAAATGAGGTATTTGAGTGATCCAGGAAGCCCAAAGCAGTCCGTGTAATGGACGTTTTAGCTGCAGAAATGTACTCAGCTGACAACCGAGTACATTTCTGCAAAAGTGACAACGGAGTTATGTCAGCTCCAAATAAAGGGTGCATATGTTTCATCTAGCATGCCAATGGCCAAATATGTGGCCATTGGCATTAAAAAGTGTTGCAAAATAATTTAAAATAACTTTTTTTTTTTCAGGGGATTTTGATGTTTAACTGCAGTGCACACCCGCGCAAATGGGGTGCGTTGCCTAAAAGTGAAAACCGAAGCTTATAAGCCCACATTTGTGGGTTTTATGTATTACATGGAATGACAATGCAGGGACTAGCAGACCAAAAACAATATGGCCACCGTGTAGTGGTTGCCAAGGGGGGGAAGCTCCGTGTAAGAGATGTAACTAAGCATTACTAGGCAATCCTATGTAAATGAGGGTTACAATACTGAATCACACTGCCACATAGGTAATGAGCACTGTCTGAGTAGTGTAAGAGTTACAGAAGGGGGAGGAATAGAGTAAGAGGTAGATGACATCACGGGGGGAATGATAGAAATAAATGTATCACATTGGAGGGCAGTGTAACGTGACAGATGACAGACAGACATCAGGGAGAGAGGTGTGTCCCAACAGAACACTAGGAAAGTCAAGAAATAGAGGGTACACACTATCCCTACACTCAAACTTTCTTGATATACGTGCATGCGCGCGTGTGCGCGCGTGTAAGGCAGGTTCAACATGTGGGAGCGTGTTGCAAACCGTTTACAATGGTTTGCGTGGGCGTGCACTGTGTAAGGCAGTGTGCGCACGTTTTACCGTGAATCAGCCAAGTCCACACCGTGTAAGGATGTGTGCGCGTGTAAGCAACTGTGAGCGTGCTTAAGCTGGTGTGCACATTGCTCCCCCTGAGGAAACAGAGAGGAAAAAGGAAACAACTAGATTACAAGGAAGCTGCCAGAGGATACTGCTGGAGTTAATTGGTGATAACAATTGGAAGCAGGCAATTACACAGGCAGACTAGAAGCCCAACCCAGCACTTAAAACACTGCAAACAGCAGTGCAGGGTGTTTCTCTCAAGAGATACTGCAAGAAAGGAGTAAGCTATCAGAATTGAAAACTGAAAAAAACTTTAACTCAGAGCAGAAATGCTAGGGGCTGCCATAGCTGTTATAATCAGGCATAGGCGAATTGCTGAGGGTGGTGACAATGCAGATGCTGATAGACAACCCAGAGTGAGGAGAAGGAGAAGAGTATGCAGGCCCAGGGTCACCTACCATGGGTTACATGAGCTGGAGATAGTAGAGCGCTACAGAGTGGACAGAGACCTTCTGCAGCAAATTGTTGAGCTGTGCAGGCCATGTCTCACACACAGAACCAACAGAGGGGAACCCATCCCAGTGGAAACCAAGGTAGGTGTTGGCCTAAGAATACTAGCAACAGGTACCTTCCAGAGACCAACTGGTGATATGATGGGGATATCACAGGCATCAGCCTCCAGGGTACTGCACCAGTTCCTGGATGCCATGTCAGCACATGTCGGTGATCATGTATATTTCCCTAATGTCCGTGAGGTTGTGGCCAGCAATATGCGTCTCTTCCAGCAAATAGCGGGATACCCTGAGGTACTGGGTGCAATAGACTGCATGCACATATGCATCAAAGCACCAGCCGGTGAGCGGGGTAGAGCCTATATTAACCGCAAGGGATTCCCCTCCATCAACTGCCAGGTCGTGTGTGATGCCCAGGGCATAATAATGAATGTGTGTGCTGGCTGCCCTGGGAGCTACCACGATTCCCACATCTGGCATCTGACGCAGCTGTACCAATTATTTGCCAGTGGGGACTTCCCACACGGACACCTAGTGGGGGATGCAGGTTATGCACTGGAGCCGTGGCTGATGACACCCATCAGAAATGCACACACACACCTGAACAAGAACGCCATAATGCGGCACACGCACAAACACGTAATGTCATAGAGCGTGTGTTTGGGCTACTCAAGTCATGGTTCCGGTGTCTGGACACATCTGGTGGAGCCTTGCAGTACACACCAACTACATGTACCCAAATGATCATGATATGTGCTATGCTACATAATATGATCCTGCGGAAACAGCTGCAGCAGGACCAGCATAGGGCTGGGCCAAACATACCCCCACCATTGCCAAGGCCACCACAGGCAGAGGGTGACTCGGAGGAGGAACAACCTGACCTTGCCCCAGTAGGCAGAAGGAGGCGTGCCAAGTATGCCCTGGCCTTGGCAAAGAGGCAATGCATAGCACATACACTGGCTCAGTAGGAACATTGGGACTGATACCCCCTCTGACTCACTCACATAGTAACATGGATGCCTAACATGACACAACCTGCTTCCAAACATGTACAGGGAGTGTAGCATGTGCATCCGACAGAGGCAGCCCTGCAGCATCACCTGAGGCATGAATGCCATGTGTTAAGTAATGTAACACCATGTACCATATGCACACCTGAGGACCCTGACTAACATCCACCCTCACCAATCATAAACCACAAAAACACAAACCCACCTGCATAGGTACCACAAGGGATAGGAACCTAGATGTAATGCTACCCAATGCCAGAAGTATAAACAGCAAGATGTGTGCAGTGTTAATGCACACAGTACAGAGAATGTAGATATCAGTGCTGCAATAGAAAAAAGGGTCAAAGCCCACATCAGCACCCTAACACTACCAGGTCACACCCCATACAGTGATGTGCAGCTGCAAAAACATGTAACAAGCTACAAAATGAGGGTGACTAGCAATAAATGTCATGGATAACCACACCCCCATGTTGGTACCACAACAAGAAGCAGCATGGATTAGCCATGGTCAAATACCAATGGCTAAAACTGCCTACTACTATATAGCTTGCTGCAGACCACTGTCCTAATAGCAGGAACTGCACCAGGCCTATGTTGGAATACAGGAAGATATCAAGCCCCCCAAACCACATTATATTGCTTGACTGAAAATACCTACACATACACCATAGTTTCATAGTTTACTACTAGGCTATCTGCCCTACTGCATTTATAAGCCTAGCCATAGTGATGTGGCTATTGCCACCCCTTATAGTGGTAATAAGTGTACAGAATAGATTCTGAATATTGTGCCTCTTAGTAGTGACACATTATGACCCCCTTACGTAATCGAATAACATGACTGTGCCTCTGTCTAGTAGTGACACAGGGAGGACCCCTGGGGTAAACCTACAATCTCACATCCAGTTGTCCAGATTTCTCTTGAAGAGAGTCAGTGAGGGACTCTGTCTAACATGAACTGGGATTCTTTGCTAGAGTGTGAGAAGCCTCTGAGTTATGACTCTGTCCCTCCAACATGTCCTATACATGTATGTGCTGAGGTTCAAATCTTTAGCTCTCATGGTTCTGGTGGATTTGGGTTGCTTGCAGTGGAGCATGTCCACCAAATCCTGATTGGACATGGTCTTGTATGTCAGGCATAGGTCACCTGTAAGTATGCGGTATGCTACTGAATAAAGCTGGATTTCCTTTAGTCTGGAAGCATATGACATGTGTTGTAGACCCCTGATCTTCTTGGTAAGGTACTTTTGGGGTCTCTCCAGCTGTTGCAAGTGCTGGGTGAGGTACATACCAAATGGGGCTTTGTATTCAATCATGGGCCTGATAAGGGAGAAGTATAGTGGTACAATGACCTCCTTTGATTTGGATGTAAAACCCTTCATGATAAGGTGGGCAAGATAGAAAGTCTGTCTAACCACTTTGGCAACATGGGTGTCAAATGAGACGTCACTATTTACATGTGTCCCCAGGTGTCTGATTTGTTTTCTGTGCTCAGTGGGTTGCTGTCTATGTATTGATTTGTGGGCACTTTGTTCCTCCCAAAGGGGATGACTACACATCAGTTGCATTCAGTTTCAGGCCATGATTCCAGCACCAGCTATCTGTCTTTGTGACGGCATTCTGTAGGATGTGCATGCCAGCTGATGTATTCACTATGGTGCCTAGGTTGCAGTCATCTGCAAACTTTGTCAGCCACAACCCTCCTATGTTTGCTTTCACATCTGAAAAGTAAATGCTAAATAAGAGGGGTCCCAGGACAGATCCTTGTGGGACACCACTTGTCACTGGCTTTGAATCTGACAAGGCACCTGCAATGTCGACTTTATGGGTTCTGTTTCTTAGCCATTTTGCAACCTATCCTGTGACATATGGTTTTATATTTCAGCTGTTGAGCTTGTCTATGATGCCTGAGTGGGGTATTGTGTCAAAGGCATTAGCCAAGTGCAAGTAGGCTGTGTGGACCGCGTAGCCCTCATCAATGGCCCTACTGACAGTTTCAAAATAGTCAACTAGGTGCAAAAGGCAGGATCTGCCCTGTACAAAGCTGAACTGGGTGGGATCAAGGGTCTGTAGGTCACCAATGTCTCTGTTTAAGAGCTCCATAATGACTCTTTCCATAGCTTTGCAGACAAGGTTGGTTAAGCTTGTGTGGTGGTAGTTGCCAGGGTCTGTGGAGGCATCTCCTTTGTGGAGTGGGACCACTGTTGCTGTACACCAGTGTTCAGGTACATATCCTGTAGCAAGGCTAAGGTGAAATAGCATTTGTATATACGGGTTTAGCTCCTTCTGGAGTTCACATAGCATGCAACTGGGGATACCATCAGGTCTCATTGATGCTGTGTTCTTCTCTTTGCTGAGTGTGGCTCTCACATGGACATCTGAGATGACAGTGAGGTTACATTCAGCTGTGATAACTATCTTCTTTTGGGGGTGAGGGAGGGGGAAAATTGCACTGAACCTGTCTGCCAGAATGTTGCCAATATCTGTCAGGTCACTGAAATATATGTTGTTGTGTACCAACTCTGAGCATATATGAGGGTTCCCACCCAGGTTTCTGACATAACTGAAGAAGGCAGTGTGGTTATCTTCATTGTCTTTGTTGATTTATGTCTCCAAGTTGACCTTGGATGTCTTTATGAGAGAATGTAGCTTTTTACTAGTGCTGATCACAGCTGCCTTCCCTTTAAGAGATGTAGCTCTGTCTTGCATTAGTATCCTTCATCTGTTATACAGTTTGTTTATGGCTGGGGTCCACCAGACAGGTCACTTTCCCTTGGTGGAGAGGGTCTTGGTTTTATTTGTGATTGCATGGTCCATGCTTTCTCGGAGATGTCCGTAGAAAGCGTCTGTGAAGGAGTCACCATTGTGTGTTGTGGTTTCCACTGGCCCAGTGGGCTTAAAGGATACCATCTCAGTCTGAAGAAGTGTGAAGTCAGCTTTTGAGATGTTTGTCACTATACTCTTTGTATTATACTAGCACTGACACAAGTGTAGACAATTTCCCAGAATCCATCAAACAAAATGGACATGCAAAATGTAACACTTCCACAAGAGGGGTAAGCATACTGGATGTGATAATCAGAAATATGTGTACTGGATGTCAAGATGAGAAGTGTATCCCTCGCTGGTAAGACCAGACCATAGAGTAATCACACTGTAGTTACACATCCCGACCCCAGTCCCTGGCCAGATTACCACAGTGAAACACATGTATAAAGCATAGCTTGCACCCCCTACAAACCAATGTGGAATCCATGAAAAGACTTGTGCAGGTCCAGAATATGGGACACACTGCAGAACATGTTATACAGGCATACCATGAACACAGCCAAGAGTGCTTGGAGTCTGCAATCACAAACAACAAGACACAATGCCATACACCCAGGCATCTGGCATGCTGGACTCCAGCAATTACTAAACCATTGAAGAGAATGAGGAAGCTACCACATGATAGATCAAACATAAAAAGTGAAGTAATCAGTGATCACTAGTATGGCAATAAAATGTGTCCACACATACAATCCACTAAGGCCAGGCAAAACAAGTAGAATCTGTGAATCCAGTGGCAATGTGACACCTGTCCCAAGTACACACACAACAACAATTCACCCCAATAAATACAAATGTATGTGATAGACACAACCAGGGAGCCAAACC
Organism: Protopterus annectens; assembly: GCF_019279795.1. Classification (NCBI taxonomy): domain Eukaryota; kingdom Metazoa; phylum Chordata; order Ceratodontiformes; family Protopteridae; genus Protopterus; species Protopterus annectens. Next base: position 1,693,569,378 of record NC_056726.1, read on the forward strand.
AGAGCCTGAGCACCCCCAAATCAGTACTGTCAAAACTAGTCAGGAGGACAAGGTAACCACATACACCACAAACCCAGTCACACATAGACCTACAACGACTGTAAACCAAACACATAAACACAAAAACATTCCCAGAGACCCTAATTACAAACACACAACACAAGCCTCCAAAGCAGACACCCAATAAAACAATCTCCAGACATAGCACATGTAACACATAGTACACAAAGCTGGTGTGCCAAACAGTCACAGGACAGAAGGAGAAACAACATGCCTGATACAGTTGTAATAGGTGACTCCATAGTGAGACATGCTGCTGTTCCAGGGATGGCTTGCACCTGTCACCCATGAGCGTCTGGATATTGCCTAAGGCTTTTGCAACCTACAGAGATCCTTTCGTAGGTAAGGCCGAAAAGACCAACCCACCACCATAGAGAACAAAACTGGAAAGAAACAGAAGGGTAATGCTGATCAATGCCAGATGTGCAAACCTCAATATGCATGCTCCTGAGGCCCTCCCCAGTATGGAGAACATTGATGTCTGTCCAGTGATAGAAACCTGCTGCAAGCCTCGTGACAGCACACCAGCACTACCAGGTAATACCACATATCATGTGTTATGGCCACAAAACCTGTAACAAAACATAAAAGGAGGGTGAGAATCCATATTCAGCACAGACACTCATATGTACAGTTAACTGACAATGCTTATGTCATTGCAGTCCACCCATGTGCAACTAACCATAGGCAAGACTGCTGTACAGTCTGTAGCATGCCCTCACACACAGGAACCCCACCCCACTGTCCTGAAGATAGTGGACAGTATGAATGTACCACCAAATACAAAACAAGGTACACACAAATTACCACATAGGTGGCAAACCATTATGTGTGAAAGGAGTAATCAGGGACCTAGTGACACAAGTGGATAGTCACCTGTTATGTGACAGTCACATCGCCAATTTGTCTAGGAAGACTGTCTATATTGGACACTGTATCATGAAAGGATTCACATCTATGTCAACAAAGGTCATTGTGCCCCTATACTGTTCCCCTATCAGACCATATTGTAGTACAATGCCTCATTTGGGATGTACATTACCTGGCACCTGCAGCAGTTAGAAAGACCTCAAAGGTACCTCAGCAAGAGTCAGAAAGGGTCTCAAATATATCTCATATGCTGCCTGGCTGTAGACACCACAGCTGAATGCAGTCACATACTGCCTACACAGAGGCATTGTATGTCTGTTGTACAAGTCCATGTCCAACACAGAAGTAATGGACATGCTCCACCCCAGAAAACTCAAAGCCATCGGAGCTGTGTGAGTCAGAGATATCAACCTTAACACATAATCAAATAGGATGTGCTGGAGGGACAGATACCTAACCCTGAGTCTCTCCACACCCTGGAACAGAATACCACTACATGTTAGGCAGAGCCCCTCACTGACACTCTTCAACAGGAAGTTAGCAAAATGGATGGATAATTGTAGATGTACACTGGGGGTCTTTACTGTGTCATGTCCAGACAGAGGCACAGCTAAGGAAATCATAAATGGCCGTAATATTCACATAGCAAGGGGTGGCAAAAGCCACACACACTGTGGCTAGGCTTACAAATGCCCTAGGGTGGATAGCCTAGTATGAACCTATGAAACTATTATGATACAAATTGTACAGGACACTAAGGATAACCCCAAGGCTGCTGCAACTCATGGTAGTAAGCGTGTTGTGAATTCCCAGATATGCTCCGGATCACACAAATATTACAAACAACATACCAAACACACACACGTATTGCCAACATACATCCTGACAGGTGCAGTGCAAACCCCCCTCATAATGCAAAATATCTTTCCCAGCAGACTGCTGCCTCCCTGACATTATGTCAGCCTTACCACAGGATATGTACCCAAAGAGCAGTGTACAACAACAGTGGTCGTTCTCAAGAAAGGTGTCGGCTGAATGGATACTAAAAACAACCACCACAGACTCCTGAGAAGCTTGGTCTGCACAGCTATGGAAAGGATCAGCATGTACCGCAGACATAAAAGATATTGGGGATCTATTGACACCCGGCCCTACCCAGTGTGGGTTTATTAAGTGCAGACCCTGCCCCTAAACATGTGTGACTCAGTTGAAACAGTAATTGAGGTTACTGATGAGGTCAATGTGGTCCACACAGTGTAGCTGGACCCTGCAAAGCCTTCCATACAATACCCTACGTGTTCAATATAGATATGCTCACCAGCTTATATATACACCCCAATGTCACTAGAGGGGTTGCAAACCAGACCAATGACAGAACTGACATGGTCAGACATGCTGCAGCCATGTTAGACTACAAACCACATATAACAGGTATCCCACAAAGCTTGGTCCTGGGACCTTCCCCGTCTGGTATATATGCCCCATAGGTACAGGCCAACATGTAAGGACTGTGCCTGAACATGTTTGCAGAGGACTACAAACCGCCTAACATATCTGACACTCCAGCTGACACTAGCATCCCACAAAAGGGCCACATAGAAACAGACAACCGGTGCCATAGCCATGTCAGCATGTTAAATGGAGAAAACTGTATAGTCAACCTCTGTGGATATACAGTAAGTGACCAACAATTACCACATAGGTGTTAACCCATTACATACTTAACATGTAATGACAGACCTGGGTACACAAGGTGATAGATATCCTGCATTGGACAAACATGTGGCTGTAGTGTTAACAGAAACAATCCATATACCAACCTAATCATGAAGGTTATGACATCTAGATAAGGGGAGGTCATTCTGGTTCTGTAGTTATCCTTCATCAGCGTTACAATTGACCACAACAGCCCCTGTGGGGTGTACCTCGGCAGACACCTCCATCAACTGTAAAGTCCACAACAGTACCTCACCAGGAGTATCAAAGAGCTTGAACAGATGTAATGTGTTGCCTGATTAAACAGAGTGCAACTCCACACACTGCCATGCTGGCCACCCAGACGCAAGCTGTGCCTGATGTAGAAAGCCATGTCCAAGCTGGAATCAATGAACATGCTGCACCTTGTACAATCCGAATGGCAGTGAGCTATGCACATGAGGGACCTGAACCCCAGCACTGACATACATAGGACAAGCTGTACTGCATTATCCGTAACACAGAAGCCACCCCCACGCATGAGTAAACTACCAGTACAGGTTATCCATAGAGTCACTCGTTGATTCTCCTCAACAGGAATTTTAATGAGTGGATGGGAGATGGTAGGTTTAACCTGGGTATCACTGTTATGTCACGGGTAGACAGAGGCACAGTATACTAAACAAGACATATGTCATGGCAAACCACACTTACAATGTGTCGAAGGGCAAACACACTCTCTGACTAGCATTAGAAATGGCCTAGGGCACATCAGTAGTGTCTGCCAATGTACACCTATGTTGTGGAATACACTACTGATGTTGGATGAGGCTGTTGTAAGTAGTTCATATCTGAACATAATGCAACATGGTCAGATAGGTGCATAGGTTCATAGGTGAATACTAGGCTATCTGCCCTAATGCAGTTATAAGCCTAGCCCAGTGTTTTGTGGCTTATGACACCCCTTATATGGAAACAATACTGTGCCCATTAGTTTGTTGTGCTTCTGTCCAGCAGTGACACAGAGACGATTCCCAGGGTAAACCTATGATCTCACATCCACAGGTCAAGATTCCTCTTGAACAGAGCCAGCGAGGTGCTCTGCCTCACATGGGCTGGGATTGTATTCCACAGCATAGGGAGTCTCTGAGTGATAAATCTATCCCTCCAGCATGTCCTACGTATATCCCTGCTAAGGTTTAAGTCACTTGCCCTAGTGGTTCTGGTGGATTTGGAGATTTTGAGGTGGAGCATGTCCATTAATTCCTGGTTGGACATGGCCTTGCATGTCAGGCACATGTCACCTCTGAGCAGATGGTATGCGACTGAATAGAGCTGGAGTGTCTTCAATCTGGCAGCATATGGCAGATGTTGGAGTCCCTTTATCCTTTTGGTGGGGGACATCTGGGGTCTCTCCAATTGCTGCAGATGTTGGGTGAGATACATCCCGAATGGGGCATTGTACTCGATCATTGGTCTGATAAGTGAAGAGTACAGGGGAACAATGACCTCACTAGATCTGGATGTGAATCCCTTCATGATCAGGTGGGCAATGTAGAAGGTCTTTCTAACCACTTTAGCAACGTGAGTGTCAGAAGAAAGGCCACTGTTAACCTGGGTCCCCAGGTCCATGATAACCTCCTCTGTGCTTAGAGGATTGCAGCAATATGGTAGCTTGGGGTTGCCTTGCTTTTCCTGAAGGGTATGACTATACATGTTTTGGCATTTAACTTCAAGCCATGGCTCTGGCGCCAGCTATCAGTTTCCGTGAGTCCCTTCTGAAGGATATCCGTGTCTGATGCACTGTCCACTATGGCGCCCAGTTTGCAGTCATCTGCAAACTTAGTCAGCCAAAGTCCTCCCATGTTGGCCTGCACTTCTGAGAAGTAGATGCCGAACAATAGGAGGCCAAGGACCGAGCCCTGTGGGACACCACTTGTGACCGGCTTGGAGTCTGACATAGCGCCAGCAACTCTAACCCTGTGGGTCCTGTCCTTAAGCCAGTTTGCAACCCATCTTGTGACATATGGGTTTACATTTAAGTTGGTAGGTTTTTCTACAGTACCCGAGTGGGGTATTGTGTCGAAAGCCTTTGCAAGGTCAAGGTAGGCTGTATGGACTGCCTTCCCCTCATCAATGGCCTTAGTGACTGTTTTGAAGAAGTCGACCAAGTTCAAAAGGCATGATCTGCCCTTGACAAAGCCAAACTGGGACGGGTCCAATGTCTGCATGTCCCCTATATCTTTGTTTATGAGCTCCATTATGATCCTCTCCATAGCTTTGCAGACTAGACTTGTTAAGCTTATGGGTCGGTAATTACCAGGGTCTGTAGAGGCACCACCTTTGTGCAAATGTGCACAACTGGACCCTAACCAGGCTGTTGTGCTCACTATGGAAATGTAAAGCAGTGATAGGACTAAAGCCCAGGATACTGTCCACCACAGTGAAAGTACTGAACCACTACACTATACAGTACTACAGTGTTAGGTCAGTATGAATGGATGTTGACAATTGTATGCAAAGTATCCCATGCAAAACCTGCAGGCACAGTATAATCCCTGTTGTGTTCACACAAAAAGCATTTGGACAGTAACTACACAACATGGCACAGAACACACAACCATAAACTGGAGATATTTGTTGAAGTTCCCACTCATCCACAAATGTGATGGGCTGCAGAGTTCAACATATGGAAAGCTCACACTGGGCATGCTCACACACTTTGATAAATGAGACATCTTTCACACAACATGCCATGGGAAGGCTGAACTGGGCATGCTCACACACTTAGTCCAAATATCAGTTTAGCCTTTTGCCACATATATCTGGTATATGTACGTGTTATTCCAGTAACCAACAACATTATAGCAATCTGACCAGTGCTCACACTTAAATGACTACAGAGACATACATGATATAGTGGATTTCCCCAATATGCAAACATTGTCCACAGATACACAAGTTGTTCATACAAACAGGAACTGTTATGGCAATAAAGACCTGCAAACACTGCTATCAGCACCAAATAATGTGCATCTGACAGTTAAACATATGGGTGTAGAGGTCAACACTAGGCTGTTTGTCCTAGGGAATGACAGCTTATCCAGAGTGTGTGTGTGTGGGTGATTGTGGTTGGTCTGTGTGCAAGTCTGTGTGAAGGAAATGTTTATCTTAGCAACTGTGAAAACACACCACAGGATGCTCATTCCACTTTCTAAACACTGATGATGTCAGCACCCTATAAGTAAATCAGAAGAAATAAAATTTCCCAGTAACCTGAATAGCGCACTCCGCTAATGCATCCATCTCTACTGTCGTAACATTGTTAGGTAGGGGTTTGAATCCACCAAGTGTCAAGTGTGTGCATGAAGGGGGGTAAGTGTGTATGAAAAGAACATCCCTTTTGGCAACTGGGAAAACACACCACAGGATGCTCATTCCCCTTTCTAAACACTGATGATGTCAGCACCCTATAAGTATATCAGGAGAAAAAAAATCTCCCAATAATGCAAATAGCACAGTCTGCTAATGCGTCCATTTCTAATGTCATAACATAGTTAGGTAGGGGTTTGAATCCAGCAAGTGTGTGTGAAAGGGGGTAAGTGTGTATGAAAAAAACATCCCTTTTGGCAACTGTGAAAACACACCACAGGATGCCCATTCCCCTTTCTAAACACCGATGATGTCAGCACCCTATAAGTATATGAGGAGAAAAAAAATCTCCCAGTAATGCGAATAGCACGCTCTGCTAATGCGTTTGTCTCTAGTGTTATAACATAGTTTGGTAGGGGTTTGAATCCAACAAGTGTGAAGGGGGTAAGTGAATATAAAAGAAACATCCCTTTTGGCAACTGGGAAAAAACACTACACGATGCACATACCCCTTTCTAAACGATATCACAATTATTTATGGCTTTTGATTCCAGACATGTCACGTGTGTTTTGCTCACACAGAATGCCCATGTGTGTGGGTTGTTTCTCACAATAATGCATGACATCGATTAAACCAGTTATGGCAATGCACACATGATGTATGTGTGTGCCAAATACACATATGTACCTGTGACCTTCAATAGTTACCATGTGTGATGCCTGCCACATGTGAATACATGGTATTTGCACTGGGTAACATTATGACTGTCGTCTTCTGTGCAGGTGCTGCATGTGGGATGTGTATATACAGTGTGAGATCTAGATGCTATCAACCTAGTAGTGAGGGATACACACCTGGTCTGGGGCATATAGTCTACATGTTGTTGATGAACAGGTGCTGCATGTTTTCACCTGTTGTGGGAGTGGTAAGAAGTTGTTCCATAGCAATGCAGTGACCGCATGCTAAGAACCTGTCAGCTAGGGTGTTGTAGCTACAGTAATTCATTAGCATTCAGCAATATGTCAGCATTCCTGGTGAGGGTATGATGCCAACCAAGGTCAGGGTTCTACCAGCCTGTGCCACATGCTCAGTGAGCCCTTCCATGTTCCCTATCATGTATCCCAGTGAGGGACATCACACATCAGCTGTAGTGGCATGGACAATGACTGATTCATATGTGTCCATGCATCTGACTGACCTGTATGCTTGTGTTATGTGGTGGACCATAGTGCCCCATGAGCATATCACTGTGACCTTCACCTTGTCCAGCCTGGTGAGCATGACCTCACTGTACTGGACAATAAAAGTACCTAACACAACTGCAGCAGTAGTGTTGTATAGCTGTAGAGACTGTGCTTGTTTGGCACACAGGATTTGTGTGCTATGTGTTATGCGTGCTGTGTTCAGGCCTAATGTATGCCTGTGTGCCAGCCACAGAGGTGTCTGCCACTCAGGCAGGATGCTATCCTCAGTCTCCATGAATGGCCCGGTGTGTTTCTGTGCTTGTATTGCTGTCAGTGTAGGTCCACATCAGACTGGTATTGCAGTCACTGTAGTATTTCATGCCACCTGACAGGTTATGCCAGTACTGGGTTCAGAGTGCTTAGTCCACAGTTTGGCCATGTGTTTCCATCACATACATGTGTTGTACATCCATGGGTAGGGGATAGGGTTGACTGTGTACATGTGGCAGCTGTGACATTACTACATGACTCACATATTCCACAACTGTACCATAGAGGTGACTGACAACTGACCTTTGCACATGCTACCATAGTATTGAGATTGCATTGGTGATTAACAGCACATAGGGCCAATGGTGAACAAGATAAATAGTTTCATAGGTTCATACTAGGCTATCTGCCCTAGGGCATTTATAAACCTAGCCAGAATGTGTGTGGCTTTCACCATGCATTATAAATCTATCTTGCTATGCCCTTTTCCAACGTTAGTATACTGTGCCTCTGTCTAACAGTGACACATAACTGATACCCAGGGTAGACCTACAATGTCCCATCCAGTCATTAATATCCCTCTTGAAGACAGTCACTGAGTGACTCTGCCTAACCTCTATTGGGATAATATTCCAGAGTGAAGGGAGCCTCTGAGTTATGAATGTGTCCCTCCAGCATGTCCTATGTATATCACTCCTGAGGTGCAAGTCTTTCCAGCGTGTAGCCTGATGGGATCTGGATTTTCTGAGGTGCAGCATGACCGTTAAGTCAGGGTTTGACATGGCTTTATATGTCAGACACAGATTGCCTATGAAGAGGCAGTATGCCACTGAGTAGAGCTGCTGTTTCTTTAACCAGTCAGTATGTGGCATCTGTTTGAGCCCTTTGATCCTCTTATTGAGGTACTTTTGTGGTATTTCCAGTTGCTGCAGGTGTCTGGTAAGGTGCATGCCGACAGGGGCATTGTAGTCAATTATGGGCATGATGAGGGATGAGTAAAGAGGCACAATGTCCTCCCCTGATCTACATGTGAATCCCTTCATGATGAAGTGGCCTATATAAAATGTTTTCCTAACCACTTTGGCCATGTGGTTGTCAAATGAGAGAATGCTATCAACTTGTGTACCCCAAGGTCCATAATTCCTTCGTCTGCACTTAATGGATTAACACATACGTGGTACTTTGTGGTCACTTTGTTTTTGACAAAGGGGATGAATGTACACTTTTTGGCATTCAGCTTGAGGCCATGGCTGTGGCACAAGTCGTGTGTTTCTAAGAGGCCCTTTTGGAGGATACGTGTGTTGGCTGGAGAGTTCATAGGTTCATAGGTTCATACTAGGCTATCTGCCCAAGGGCATTTATAAGCCTAGCCCATAGTTATGTGGCTTTCGCCACCCCTTTAGTTTGAATAAAAACTATGCCTATTAATAATCAGCTGTGCTAAGTCTTGAACCCAGAACCCTACACACCACAGTTACTACAATGTACCACTACACCATTTGATCTGTGTTGATTATGGTGTCCTGTTTGCAGTCATCTGCGACTTGCTCAGCCACAGTACTTCCATGTTGGCCTGTACCTCTGATAAATATATACTGAACAAGACAGATCCCAGGGCTGAGCCTTGTGGGACACCACTTGTAACTGGTTTTGAGGCTGACATGGCTCCAGCAATTCTAACCATGTGTGTTCTGCCCTTGAGCCACTGTGCAATATCTGTAGTGACATAGGGGTTAATATGTACACTGGTGAGCTTCCCTAGAATGCACAAGTGGGGTATTGTATCAAAGGCTTATGCAAGGTCCAGGTAGGCTATGTAGACCACCTTCCCCTTGACAATGGCCTTGGTGACTGTTTCAAAGAAATCAAACAGGTTTGGATGGCAGGATCTGCCATTAACAAAGCCAAACTGTGTATGATGAAGTGTCTGTAGATCCCCAATATCTATATGTATGAGGTTCATGATGATCCTTGCCATAGCTTTGCAGACTAAGCTATTCAGACGTATGGGGCGATAGTGTCCAGGATCCGTTAAGGCACCACCTAAATGTAGAGGGACCACTGTTGCTGTACACCACTCTTTGGCCACATATCTTATAGTAAGGCTGGGATTGAACAGTAGTGTTATGTCTGGGTGTAGCTCTTCTTGGGGTTCATGTAGGACACAGCCTGGGACACTGTCTGGTCCCATTGATGCAGTGTCTATTGCTTTGGAGAGGGCAGCTCTTACCTGAGCATCTGAGATGTCGGGGGGGGCAGCACTCTGCTGGGAGAAATATTTGCCCTTTTGGTGTGAAGGGGACAGAAGGTAGCAGTGAACCTGTCCACTAGAATGTTGGCAATGTCTGCGTGTTTGGTATTTCTTGTGACATCTTGGACTACCTCTGAGCATATCTGGGAATTACCACCCAGGTTCCTAACATAACTACAGAAAGCCTTGTGATTATCCTCAGTGTCTTGTGGAATCTTCTCTCAAAGATGGCCTTAGACAATCTTATGATTGCCTGTAGTTTTCTTCTAATACTCATCAGTGATGCCTTCATATTTCGGGAGTTTGTTGTATCATGTAGTAGCTTTATCCTTCTATTGTATAGTTTGTTTATGGCTGGTGTCCAGCACACAAGACGTCTGCTTTTGGAGGATTGGGTCTTGCTTTTATTTGGGATTGCATGATCCATGCATTTCTGAATGTGTTCATAGAACGCCTTTATGCAGGTATCTGCAGTCTGGTCCATATTTTCAGCAGGCCTGGGGGCTTTGAAGGTTTCCACATCATTTATGAGGAGCGTGAACATGCTTGACATGAGTTGTTGACTGTATTCTTCTGTGCAGGGGGTGGCCTTGGGATGTGAATATCCAGTGAGATTAGTTTATGGCCTGATCTTACCAGTGAGGGATACACTTCTGGTCTGGAGCATAGAGTCCCCATGTTGGTGATGATCAGGTTCAGTATGTTTTCCCCTCTTGTGTGAGTGGCAACAAGTTGTTCCATAGCATATTGGTATATAAATTCCAGTAATCTGTGAGCTAGGGTGTTGGAGGTACAGTCATGCTCCCAGTCTATGTTTGGGTAGTTTAACCCACCCAATATAATGGTGTATGGACAGACCTACATATTTCCAACTGTTTTCAGGAAGGCCAAGTGCGGCTCTTGTGTTTGTGAGGGTGGTCTGTAGCAGGCTATAACCTGGAAGGCAGTTTTACCCATTGTTACTTGCATATGGATAGTCTCTGATGTTTGGTGCTTTGCCACCAACCTGGAGGTGTGGGTATCTTGGATGAATATCAATACACCCCCTCCTTTTGTGGCTTTGTGCAAGTTTTGGGCCTGAAAAGCATGGTATGAGGTATAACTTGGTAGTGCTGGAGTGCTGTTGGTAGCCCTGAATCCGGTATCTGTTACTGCACAAATAGTGATGTTCTCCATGCTGAGGAATGTTTTGAGTGTGTGCATCATCAGGTTTAGAGTCCTGCAGTGGCATATATGACTGCTCACGTGGACAGATGCCAGGTAAGTCATATGCAAAGTGTCACAGGCAACGTACATGTGCACAGGAGAAACAGCGACATTCTGTCAAGTGAGACATGAACATACATATAGTAAGCTATGCAGATGTCACTAGGAGTCCACAGAAGCTGTGTAACTCTGCATGGCAGGTCGGATCAGTATTCCAGGGTAACTGCAAGGAAACATGCATGCAAACATAGCTACTGTAAGCAGGGCTGCATGTAGTCCATTGTACAACAAACAAGCTGTACCACTTTCAGTAGGTAACACTGCAAATGCTCACCAGCTGACATATGAATACCTATGTCACCAAAGGTGATACTTACCAGACCACAGACAGAAATGACATGGCCAGACAGGCTGCATCCCACATGAACACATATCTGAAGCAACACAGACCTCACAAAGTCAGTGTTCTTAACAGGCACAGCCCATAAGGCCAAACACAATGTGTGACACACCTATAATAGGTGATGCCATAGTCAGACACACTGATGTCCCTCCCTCCAGACTGAGCAAGGTGAGGGTCACATTTAGCTACCTGTCGGGTGATAGAATGTGCCACATAACACAAGCACTCAGGTCACTCCACAGCAGGTATAAGTATGAGGCACTCATTGTCCATGCTGGTGTGAACAACCTGAGACGTACCTCCCTGGACCACATGGAAAGAGACACAGAGGAGCTCTTACATCACCCTCTCAAACTCTGGAATCCCACACAGCTTTCATGATGACACAGGAGAGTATAGATTTCTCTTCAAACACCATCATACTGGGTGACGTCAACTACCCAAACATAGACTGTGAACATTACTCAAGCCACAATACCCAAGCTCTAGGGTTCCCATAGTTCAGAAACTCTTTAGCTATGGAACAGGTAGTCAACATTCCCACAAGAGGGGAAAATATACTAGACCTATCATCACAAACATGAGTACAAAATGCTCACCACTTGAAGTATATCCCTCATTGTTGCAATCGAACCATATACTAATCACACTGGAGTACTGGATCCCCCACATATGCAAACCTCAAACACATCTATTTGTGTGTGGGAAATGCCCCTATTAGCAACTGTGACAGTACACTACAGGATGCAGATTCCCCTTTTGAAACACTGATGATGTCAGCACTCTATAACTATATTACCTGAATTAAAGCTCTCCAGTAATTCGTATAGCATGCTCTGCTAATGCGTCTTTCTCCAGTGTCATAACATACTTAGGTAGGAGTTTGAATCCTGCAAAGGGAGTGTATGTGAGTTAGTATGTGTGTGCATAATGCTGGGAGGGAAAGGTGCCTTTTGCCAACTGGGAGAACACACTACAGGGTGCACATCCCTCTTCCTAAACACAGATGATGTCAGCACCCTCTAAGTACAGCATTAGAAAACTTTCTCCCACTAATGCAGATAGCGCACTCTGCTAATGGGTCTGTCTCTAGTGTCATAACACAGTTAAGTAGGGGTTTGAATCTTGCAAATGGAAAGTATGCGTTTTAGTGTGTGTGCACAATGCTGGGGGTAGGATGTGGCTTTTGCCAAATGGGGCTACGCACTGCAGGGTGCACATTTCCCTTAACAAACAGTGATGTTGACAGCACCCTATACAAACAACATGACAACAGACAACTGCCAGTACTCAGTATAGTGCTACATGCTACTGTAACACGCACATGTACCAGAATATACCTAGATAGTGTTTTGAAACCTGAATGTGGCAAGTGTGTGGATGTGGGATGTTTCTGTGTGTGCATTTCCATATGGAAAACATGTTGGATGTGGCAATCAGGGAACCACAGTACCTGATGCACATTACACTTTTAAACTAATGAGGTTGCCTGCACCCTGTGAATACAGGTAGAGAAGAGGACAGCGGTAGTAATTCAAATAGTGCACTTTTCAAATGTGTACCTGTCATGTGTTGACAGCTACTCATGTAGGGTAATGAATAATGGAAATGGCAGGTGAGCATGTGCATGTGTGGGGGTAGCAGGGTGTGTCTAAATGCATGTGTGACAGAACAGATACATATAGCTGAATCTACAATACAGCACATGATGCACATTCCCATAGTCAATGTTAGCATGTGATGGTGTGCAGCTGGTACACTTTGGTAAGTAGTATGGGTGCAGATAACATTCCAGGACATTCATACAGTTACTGCAGCAGGAATGCTGGGATATACACACAATCATAGTGGAACAGTGAACAGTTACCAACATGTTACTACTTATACACATCTATGTAGTCACCCTGTGCATCAGCAACGTGTTTACCTTTTCCTGCACTGATGTTGTAGTATGCAGGAGGTGGCACAGTGTCATCATATGCACAGGGTGTGGGTTAAGTATGCCCAAGCCAGCCACTGGTAACACCAATTGACATGTGTGTGTATGTGTGTTTGTGAGGGGCAGCAGTACAGGGTGGACCAGTGTTGGTGCAGTGTGTATGTGTATGTGTATGTGTTTGCCCTAGGTGTTAAATATCTGCATGTGTGTAAGCATGCACACAGTCCCACATAATGGCTGCCATGTACAGGGTTTTGTGGACAGCCACAGACTGCACCTGTCAGGTCATCCAGATCAGTGTCTGTGGGCACGGACAAGGTACCTGTGCCTGGCAGGGGTGCTACGGACCATATCTGGTACTAACCCAGACTGGGTACTGTCATTGGAAGCGGGTGTGTGTTGACTGGACACAGTTCCCTGTTGGGACTGTCCAGACCCACGTACATGTGGTCTCCTGGGGCGTCCTGATGACAGCACTGACCCAGCATTGCTGGGGCTGCTGCTGGCACTTGAGGTGTGTGAGTGGGCCTGTTGTCATCCGCGGCGACTGCCAGCTGGTGCTGTTGCCGGCATACGGCCACGTCAACGCCGTAAACGCACACCATTGCCCTGGCCCATGGACATCTGGTTGTGGAGCAGCTGTTGTATGTCCCCACAACGTCTGTCAACGACATCTGTGAAATTACGAATAGCATTCGCAATGTCACACATGCCATCTGTCATGGCTGTGCGACATGCTCTCAGCTCCCTCAGACCCTGTCTGGTGTACCTTTCCATACGCGCCTGTGCCTGCATAACAGTCCGAAACATAGTGGAGGTTGACATACCTCCTTGGGCATGTCGGCCAGAGGCAGTACGGCCACGGATGCTCCCACGAGAACCCATGGGCGACTGTCTGCGTGGTACCATTGGAGGACCCTGCTCATGGCTGCTTTGTGGGGATGCATGTACCACAGGTACCACATTACCCTGATCTATGTCCAATGCAGACTGTCCATCACCTAGGGACAATGGTGACAATGGATGTAACGGCAGGATGACTGTGCACATTGAAGGGGTTGACAGCTGTGTACTGTCAATTGGCTGACCAATGGTGGACCCAGACACACCTTCCTGCACAATTATAGACATTTCATCATCATCAGTACCTGGGGCACAAGATTCAGTTTCCCTGCTGCAGGTCACCAGAGCAGCACCAGAACCTACGGGAGGGAAACAGGGAACACAGGTTACAGTCTCAACACATATGTTACGGTGATGCACTTCAATACAAATGCACACATTCTGAAATGGACACATGCACTCATGGACACACACACACATGCACACATGGGCACAGGCACACATGCACACATGCACACCCCACAGTACACACACACATCAGTACTGAGTTACACTACTCTTACTAGTATTAACGTGAGTGTTGCAGGTATTATTAAACACACTCACCAGCATGTATACTACAGAGATACACTACTCTTACTAGTATTCTAAATTGTTTTTCAGGTAATGATAAACACACTCACCACCATGTATGGCCTGCCTCATTGCTAGATGGGAGGGACCTGGAAATATGAAGAAAGTAATGTCAGTGGGCACAAGTGTGCCATTTGTTTTGCATATGATACCGTACAGTAGTACACCAGTTCCCTTATACACATCAGCTGCTCATAATGTCAGTATCACACGTGCACAATTACATATCATGATGACAGATACATACCACGTGCACACCTTATGCATGCATGAAGTAACAGTGTACGGAACAGTCATATGTACATATGGCATCTTACCTGCACGCTCAGTGTCTTGCTGCTGTGTGGATCCAACCTCCATCATTATGCAAGTCTGATGCTGTTGTTGTTCTGGGGCTGGATCCACGACACTTAGCAGTAGCCCCTCCTGTCTGGTGAGGAGGGGATGTGTGGCCACCCCCCCACCTGTGGTAACCTGTTGCCTGCGGATATCTGCAGCACGCTGGCGGACATTTCTAATCAAATCACTGCAGTGATGTCTCACCTGCTCATATGTCCTATCATGCATGCCAACATCATTTATCCTGCTGACAAGGTTTTGCCACAGTGCAGACCTCTCCTGCTGATTCTGGGTGCTGCGTGAAAACAGGATGTCATAGTCATGCACCAGGCTCTGGTGGATCACTTTGTCCTCTGCAGCAGAGTAGGCAGGGTTCCTTTTTGGACCCATATCTCCCTGGAAAAGTACACAAACAGGATATTAGCAGAGTATGTCAGCAATATATGGTACACATTATATACATAAAGTATTAAAATTGTAGTTATTACTGCTTGGTTGTAACTTGATTAAAGTGTAGCTATCATTCTATGTCTTTTGGATTAAGCACTTGGCCTTCAGACCAGTTGTTTTACATTAGGAAGGTTTGTGGCAAGCACTGTGGTGGCAGGACAGGTAGCTGTCATCCTTCTAAGTTGGGAACTGCTGATTGAGAGCCCAGTGTCCAAGTGTATTAGTTCTGGTATAAGCAGTTGGGCTTCAGGCCAGTTATTTAACATTAACAAGGTTTGTGGTCTGCACTCTTGTGTGAGAAAAGGCTGTATTCTGCCATTCATAGCTGGGAACTTCTGGTTTAAGGTTTATAGTGCCTGCATATTTGAACTGTATCTTACTGACATTGGTACACCTTGTTTGCTGTAGCATACACTACATCCAAGCCTCCTGGATCTAGCTTTGTTTATATGCTTGTTATTTGTTAGCTTGTTATTTCACTGGTACGCTAATTACACATAATACACAGCTTCTCAGCACTTCTGTGAATCACTACTGATATCTGCATCACTTACTGTACTTATGTCCTTGTTACATTTGACAGAAAGTTACTGCTTGTCATTTTTGCATTTACTTAATTGTAACACATTGCACTTAAGTTACCTGGCACTTGCTCACTGAAGCTATTATATCAGTCAGCAGTAGAAATTAATATCAGTACACCCTCACTCCCCACAGGACCTTGTTTTCAATTATTACGGACTTCACAATAGTATTCTAGCATGTCCAAAGGTCAGTTGTCAATCTCCTCTCCAGTCCAGCTGGTGAGTGTGGTAATCCACAGGCAATGTTATAACAGCCTCATGTACACAGACAACCCCCTCCTCCTAACAACAAATCCAAACACGTGTGAGTGATGCAACCATATACCAAATTGGAGGCTAGGCTCTCTCTACTCAATACTGCCATAACCAGTCAGGTGGAGAAGGAAACCACACTCACTACAATTCCAGTCTCACATAGACCTACCACGACAGCAAAACAAACACATAATCACACAAGAACATACTCGGAGGATCAAAATAAAGATCTGCCTAAGCAGCAGAGACCTCCAAAGCAGACACCCAAGCAACCGCTACCCCATAACCATACACATGCAACACATATCTCACAAAGCCAATGTGCTGGACACTCACAGCCTTTAACAGTAAACAACACACCTCATACACTTGTAATAGGTGACTCTATCATCAGGCACACTGACGTCACGTTCACCAGGCTGAACGAGGAGAGGGTCACAGTGTGCAGCCTGTCAGGCACTACGACCCGCCACATAACACAATCACTCAAGTAACTCCAAGGCAAGTACAAATATGACTCACTCATTGTCCATGCTGGTGTGAATGACCTGCCACATACCTCCCTGGACTACATGAAAAGAGACAGAAAGGAGCTCTCTGAGCATGTAGCCCAAGACAGTATGACCCTGACCTTGAGTAGCATCTTACCCTCACCAAGAATGATGCCACAATATCAAGGCGAGATGATCACTTTCAACAATTGACTGAAGTACTGGTGTCATTCAAAGGTGATCCAATGCCTGTCAGCTTGGGATGATATGCTGTACAAGCCACGATGCTTTGCTAGGGACAGCTTGCACCTGTCACCTCTGGGCTTTTGGATTTTGGCAAAGACTCTTGCTACACCCATAGTGCCTTTATTAGGCTAGGCTCATAAGGCAAACCCACATCCATACGTATCACAAAGGATGAGGAACTAAGAGTAATGCTACTCAACACCAGAAGTCTAAACCTCAAGATACACGCACTCAAAACTCTGCTTAGCATTATGGACATCGATATCTGTGCAGTAACAGAAACCTGTTTCAGGTTTCCCAAGAGCACACCAGCACTACCAAGTTATATCTGTTACCATTCTTGTCAGCCCCAACACTTGGACCACACAACAAAAGGAGAGTGAGTATCAATATTCATCAAAGATACCCACACCTCCACATTGGTGGCAAAGTACCACATAAGTGTTAAGCCATTAAGTACAGAAGACGTAATTGGGGACCTGGGGAACAAACTTGATAGCAATCTGTCATTTGACAACCACATGGCCAAAGTGGATTGGAAAACATGTTATATAGCCCAGCTAATCATGAAGGGATTCACATGTACATCAGGGGAGGTCATCGTGCCTCTTTACTCATCCATCATCAGGCCTATAGTTGAGTACAATGCCCCTTTTGGGATGTACCTAACCAGACACCTACAGCAACTGGAAAAACCCCAACAGTACCTCATCAAGAGGATCAAAGGGCTCAAACAGATGCCATATGCTGCCCAGTTAAAAAAATTCCAGCTGGACTCAGAGGCATACTGCCTGTTCAGAGGCAGTCTGTGCCTGACATATACAGCCATGTCCAACCCAGAAGTAATGGACATGCTGCACCTCAGGAAATCAAAATCCCATACAGCCACACGCTCAAGAGACCTGAACCTTAGCACTGAAATAAATAGGACATGCTGGAGGGACAGATTCATAACCAAGAGGCTCCCTTCACTCTGTAATGCACTCACAGTACAGGGTAGGCAGAGTCCCTCATTGACTCTCTTCCATAGGAATCTGGATGAGTGGATGGAGATCATAGTTGTACCCCGGGTATCACTTCTATGTCACTGTTAGACAGAGGCACAGTATACTAACCTCGGAAAAGGGCATAGCAACATAAATTTTAATTGGGTGGCAAAAGACAAACACATTCTGCTAGGCTTATCAGTGACCTAGGGCAAATAGCCTAGTATGAACCTATGAACCTATGTGTACTGCTATTGTACTTCTGCCATATGCTGCATGTGTGTGTGTTGTGGGGGATGCACAGGTAATGGCCAGATATTTCTGCACAGACAACACTTCTGAAACACTCTGGCTGTTCATCCCAACATACTGTATGTGTGTTGCCATCCAACACTGTGATGTGGACACACATTACTCAGCATGGATATATATATCCCAACAATACCACAAGCACAGTACACTACCTTGCTATGTATGTATGTAATTACACAGTTATTCACTAGTTAGGACTGTGATGCTATCCATGCAGCCCACTGAGACAGTGGAAGCCACAACACACACTGCTGGCCCCTTTGCAAAAGCTTACCACAGACATCCCACATAGTACATGTAATGTGCACACACATATCTAACCCAGACCATATGCACACCACTTATTTATCCTGTCCAGTGGACTACAGATACAGGCACATTGTATAACAATAGCAGGAGGCTACTGCAGCACAGAACAGATTCACATGAAGGCAAGGCATCTGTGGTCAGCAGTGGTAAGATGCTTCACATTCACCTGATGCACAGATATTGGCAACATTTTTGCAGACAGTTTGGGTGCAGGTATCCCCCCCCATTCTCCTATACAAGTGGAATTAGTTATCACAGATGAATATAACCTCCCTATCATCTCACATGTCCAGGTGAGGGCCACCCTCAACATTGCAGAACACACAGCATCACTGTTACAAAATGATATCCCTGGATGTGTGATACGTTCACCCCTAGAGGACATAGCACCACATTACAGACTGATATTAAACCCTGACCATACTACAGGATATGTACCTGAACAGTGCCATACATACACAGTGGTCCCACACCAATGAGGAGGAACATCTACTGACCCTGGGAACTACTGCATCATATGCATAACTGGCCTTGTGTTCTAAGCTATGGAAATTGTAAGTATGGAAGACATGTACAGCAATATTACATATGTATATATATCAGGACTATGTACACACAACCTATCTCATGGACATACCTATAGATAGTGAACTATGATACATTTGGAGGTTTCACAGTAAACACAGTATTAACCTGCTACTTTGCATTACCTGTGTTTGTGTCAGCTGTTGCTGTGTCACTGCTGTTACTTGCTGTTTGCTGCTGCTTTTGCTGCTGTGCTGATGCAGTTTTTATTTTCACTGCCTTTATTGCTTTATTTCTTTCTTTCTTTCTTTCTCTCTCTCTCTCTGTCTCTCTCTCGCTCTCTCTCTTTCTCCATCGGTTTGGTGCAATTAATGTATTGCATGTGTGGAGTGTTAGTAATGGATGCTTTTGTAGGTATCTGCATGGGTCCATGTGATGGCCTCTGCGCCAATTGTAAGGCAGCATTTGCTAATTGCATGCAGCCAGTTGTGTACTGATTGCATGTCTCACTGTGATTTCAGGACAGTGCTATAAAAGGGTATGTGAGATAGGCGTTGCCCTTTCAGATTGTAAGGGTGTGGACCATGCTGCTATGCTGTCGACAGTGTTCTGTGAGTGTGAAGGTTAGTAAGTCTCTCATGATTCATGCTGTGTTGTAACTTCAGGTTGCTGCATTTCTCTCACCTGTACCCTGTAGTGAGTGAGTATGCATACTGACACCTACAACTATATTTCATATGTATTAATATAAATATATATATATGTGTACATATACATACTTTCATATATGTACATTAGCTGACATTATTAAGTACAAGCTAACAATTAGCAGGGCTGTTTCTGTTAACACTACACTAGTATGGGACTCCAGTAATTAGGACAGTAAAAGTCTACCTGACATGCTTTGGGTAGTACACATCCTATATTGCCTTTATCTTTATTCCTACTATTACATGTTCTACTTATTTTAGCACTATATTCCTGTATGAGAGTCATGGCTTACTGGTAGGTCATACAGACTAGTGTTACAAAGGTCTTGTGGTAGGGCCTAATAGTATGCTTTTATTTTGCTTTCAAATTGAGTACAGGGCCTATCAATCAAAGTGCTGAAGGCACCTTTAAGCAGTTAAAAGGGTTAGTAAGTCTCACAGGGGTCAGACTGTGTTGCAGATTCTGGTTGCTGCATTTATCTTCACTGTTTCCTGTAGTGAGTGAGTATGAATACTGACACCTACCACTATATTTCATATGTATTAATATATATATATATATATGTATATATATATATATATATATATATATATATATATATATATATATGTGTGTGTGTATGTATACATATACATACTTTCATATATGTACATTACCTTACATTATTATGTACAAGCTAACAATTAGCAGGCCTGTTTCTGTTAACACTAAACTAGTATGTGAATCCAGTAATTTGGGCATTAAAAATCTACCTGACATGCTTGTACACATCCTATATTGCCTTTATATTGATTCCTAGTATTACATGTTATATTTATTTTAGCACTGTGTTCTTGTTCTTGTGTAATAGTCATGGCTTAGGCAGGTCATACAAACTAGTATTGCTAAGGTCCTGGGTTTAAGACTGGCAGTGGAATTTATTTTTCTTTCGAAATGAGTACAGGACCTGTCCATCAAAGTGCCAAAGGCACTTTTAAGCACTTAAACCAGGTGCTTTGGGTTTTACACATCCTATATTGCCTGTATCTTCATTCCTACTATTACATGTTCTATTGCACTTATTTTTCCTGTATGAGAGTCATGGCTTGGTAAGTCATACAGACTAGTGTTACAATGGTCTTGTGGTAGGGCCTAATAGTATGCTTTTATTCTGCTTTCAAATTGAGTACAGGGCCTGTCAATCAAAGTGCTGAAGGCACCTTTAAGCACCTTTAAAAGGGTTAGTAAGTCTCACAGGAGTCAGGCTGTGTTGTAGATTCTGGTTGCTGCATTTATCTTCACTGTTTCCTGTAGTGAGTGTGTATGAATACTGACACCTACAACTATATTTCCATATGTATTAATATATATATATATATATATATATATATATATATATATATATATATATATATATATATATATATATATATATGTGTGTACATATACATATATTCATATATGTACATTACCTTATGTGTATACAAGCTAACAATTAGCAGGGCTGTTTCTGTTAACACTAAACTAGTGTGGGAATCCAGTAATTCGGACATTAAAAATCTACCTGACATGCTTTGGGTAGTACACATCCTATATTGCCTTTATATTGATTCCTACTATTACATGTTATATTTATTTTAGCACTATGCTTTTGTATGAGAGTCATGGCTTAGTGGTAAGTCATACAGACTAGTGTTACCAAGGTCCTAGGTTTGAGACTGACAGTGGGAATTAATTTTTCTTTTGAAATTAGTACAGGACCTGTCAATCAAAAGTGCCAAAGGCACTTTTAAGCACTAAAACCAGGTCTGCCTTTCGTTTGCTCGGAGCTCATGCATGCGTACTGGCGGTGAGCTCCGCGCACCTGGCGACACCGTGCTATTTTCTTTGAAAGAAAGAAAAAGGGTGACAGGAAAGTGGTGAAAAGGGGTCACAAAGAGGGTAAGACAGTAGGGAAACAAGCTTGGAATTTGCAGGAAGGATGTAGGTGAGGCCCATAGCTGCCCATGTCTTTCTCAGCAACAGCTGTGCATTTGTATGCAATTTGGTGTGACATTTGGAACCTTCCACCCCTGAGAGAGGTGTCAGGACAACATTAATACCTGTTGTACAGCCAATTGTAATTAACAGTTTCAATGTCCAGCTGACATGTGTTAACATGGACAGCTATGTATGGGCGTAATTTTTTGTAGGTACAGAGTGCCCTTTTTTTATCAGGTGAGAGTGGTATGTCAGGTGAGGTAGTCGGTATAGCTGGGAGGTAGGTTGGGTAGGTTAACAGACAAGACAGACAAGACGCATACAGGGGCGTTGTAAGGCACATGGGGGGGTTACACAATTGAGGGGGACGGAGGTTGGGATATCCAGGGCACATGAGCCCACAGATGGCAACAGTGGAACTGATATCCCCACCCATAGGCAGTTGCCACTGTTCCTTCACATCCCAGGACGGGCTGTGCTGGGGGCTGTGTGGGCGGGACAATGGGCATGCCCATAAGCTGTGCCACCGGGCCTCAAGCTGGCGTAGGGGCCCAAGAACAAGTCTTGGATCTCCCTTCACACCACAGACTGGACACCTTGGAGGGTGAGTGGGCCGGGCTCCTCCGGCCATGCTTGCAGAGGGATGGGCCCCATCCCTGCAGCGCTTCCACCGAAGGTGGCACAGGGCCACCGGAGGAGGGTCGGCCTGGGCACTAGTGCCAGGTGCAGTCGCCAGATGAGGTGGGAGAGGTGTGTCCGCTGGGGCGTGCCTTCCCAAACATTCTGGGTTTGTGAGTATGTTATGTTAGTTTGGGTTAGTAGCATATTATTCCATTCAAATTAGTTGTAACAGCATGCATTGGTATTCCCATTAAACAAACACCCAGATATTAACACCATTGAACAACAGGCATATCAATATCACATGCATTATTTGAACAGAAATACACAATCAAACAACATGCAGGGTTGATTAATGGCAACAGGCCATCAGGTTTGCAGGTATGAACAGGGCACATGCAACAACGGACATGCATATATTTTTGAAACAACAGGACAAATGTCCATGGTTAATGAAATGTTCACATACCAATTTTTAGTGAGTTTTTTAATTTGCAATTATAGGTTGGGGTGGGGAAAGAAAATGATGACACATTCATACATTATACATTAATATACATTTGTAATAGAAACACAATTAACTTGTGGGTGATAGTTTCAAAATGATTCTTTATTGACAGTCATGCTAGACCTACTACAGATACATCACTATCCTAGTTATTGTGACTTTGATCAGATACATCCTCCTGCTACACTTTGATGACTGGGCAGGGGACAACTATGGATGTTTAGTATGTCAGACAATCATTCATTCTATCTGAGAATTGTTGACTGTCATCACCATATACAGATTTTGGCTTAAACATTCAAGATTCAGACACACTGCAATCAGTTTGGGATGTTACTTTTTAATTCCCACATGCATGTAGTTCTGTAGAACCACACTGAGGCTTATATATTCAGGGGTAATTACTACTTTATTTATTGATACATGATCCTTTCAGTCACTCTCACACATCCTGCTATTTCACAGCTCAGGTTGGTACTTCTAGGCTTTTTTCACATATCAGACCTGTGGTGATTCAAACACTTTCCAGCAGCCTCACTTCTGTCATGATTCAGCATTTCAACAGGGGATATATCTCACATGTGATTAACTCAGCTTCTGAGGCTGTACTCTTGAGACTACTGCAGGTTATACTACATTTATTTAATGGTGGGACATCTGTATTACAGAACTATTTATTTCTATCAATTATATTTCCAGTTTCACTTGCATACTGATGAACTTGTTGCAGCCATACCTGCAGACTTTCACTTGTTGCTTTCACATTCTATTACTTAATCAATACACTGCAGTGTACTGCTACGTGCTACACTATAATATTTATTTACAAGTACTAGGTTGGGTTACTAACCTGCATGGTGGCGCCAGCACCAGCTGCGGTCATGCGACCTTCGATTCGCGAGAGCGGACACCTGCAGCTGTAATACAAAACAAGTAATATTGGAATACACATCTCCATGGTATCAGCTAGTTGAATTCCTTACATACATAAGTAAAATGTAACTTACTCAGTAGTGGGCGTTGGGCATATCCGGGCCTTTTGGATGCATTGGGTCAACTGGTCTTTACGTCGCTTCAGGTCCGCATGGTGGTGACGGACCTGCTCACCAGTACGTGGAATCCCAGTAGCACTAGTGAGATCATGAGCCAACTGGTCCCATGCCTCTGCCCTGTACGCTCCCCATGAGACCTGGCCCTGCATGAGTTGGGCCTCATGATGGTGAACTAGGAGCCAGACCATGTATCTGGACTCCTCAATGCCCCACCGCTGTGCTCGAAAGCAACGTCCCTCCCCTACTCCACTCATTCTGCCTGCAGGTCTATTCTACAATCGTTTATGCTGTGTATTCCCGCCTATGGGGCTTATATATGCCGATTTTCCCGCACATTTCTATGATTGGCCGTTTTGGAATTGTATCTACTTCACAGAAACTGCTTTATCGTGCTCCATTTTGGATTATATCCTATATATATGCTATTTCTGCAATTCTAAGTACTGCTGTCATGGCTTAGTAGTTTAGTACCTTGACTCTAGTGCATGGTATCCTGGGCTCGAATCTAACCACTGATTTTTAATTTTCATGACTGTCTAGAAATGAGTTGAGGACCTGTCAATCAAACATGCCAAAAGCACTTTTAAGCACTTAAAACCATGTCTGCGCTCTTTGCGTGGACCTAACGCATCTTGACCGGGCGGTTAGCTTGTGGGCGCGGCGCACTCCGCGCAAGCGGTGTCGCTGGATTAAACCTTAATTGGCTAGTAATACGCATGTTGAGCTAAGCACAGCTAGTTGCACACAGTTTGAGCCTGTTAAACCGGTGCTTAGCTACTACGGGCAAGCAATTTGCAGCCTTTGAAACACTACTCAGCTCTGGGCACTCTGTCTCACAGCAGCTTAGCTATCAGTACATTTCTAAATATTTTTATTATTGTATTACTTGAAAATACATGCTCCATTTCATTCCATTTTACAAAAAGGAAATACTTTTACATTTGTACAATAGTGTCAGGGCCTTTTTGGTGCTTATTTACAAAAAAAAAAAGGTTGTTGTGTGGGCTCGAACCTTGCCTGCCTGCTCTTAAGCCAACAACTCTACTGCTATGCTATTATGTCTTGGCTTACTTTGTATATTTAGTTCTTATATCCTTTTCCACTGATTGCTAACTGCAGTTGCGCTAGTACTTTTCCAGCGCTTAACGGCGCACACAGTAACAAACATTTACGGGGTTTAAAAAAAATAAAACAGTTTTTATTTTCATTTTATAACATCTGTTCACTTTTTACATTGCTGGTCTGTGGGGGCATGTGTTGTGTAGTGTGTTTATTCACATTTCCATGGCCTCTCTTGTGGCTGTTTACTTTCAGCCATTCTAGACTTCCGGGCGTGTCCGCTTGCAGGGCATAGCCTACGGACATGCCCCCTACTGTCTTACACAGACCGTGTAAGAGTTACGGTGTGATTCAGCATGCCTCATGCACCTCATGCATATGCATGACATGCTGACATCACACTGTTTAACTGCAACCTCCGTGTAAGAGTTATAACTCTTGCGGAGGCTTCCTAATCTGGCCCAATAATACTGTAAAGACCCAAAACAAGCATGTGTCTAATACTTTCTTGGGAGATGGATTACAAGCATGCATCATCTATTATAAATGTCTGTAATATGCATGATTTCCATATCACAGACCCGCACAAATCTCCCTTTCAAATGGTATGACAGTTTACAAGAGTGTCACTTCATGTAAAATCATGCTCTGTGATCCTAGTACCACTTCACTTTATCCTAAGTAAAGCTTACAAGACCAATTTGCATATGTACCCCACATTACCTTAATCAACTCTAATATTTCACTGAACATGAATCAAAGAATTATGCACATTTTAATTTTGAAGGTTAGTGACCATGCATGGCATTCTTAGGGCAAAAGCCTCTGTACATGATGGTTTACTATTAGAAAGCTGAGTATTGGATACTTAACTAGTCTGATAATTGCAATGGACCACGGAAACACAGAATGCTGGCAATCAACAAGACCCCAAAATACCTCATCCTGAAATGCTGTACTGCTCTGGACCCAAAAGCAAGGGCTACCATGGGTCTGGAAGGGAGAGTCTATGTTGGATAACTGGCATTGTTAGTTTGCAGTGTTCCAAATGTCGGTATCCTCAGATCAGCATTACACAAGTCAAATATCGATACTCGACATTCTAATAGTAAACTGTACTTGACATACATTAGTTATTTGCTTGTTTGTTTGTTTATTGGGTAAGCCCACCAGACACATCCCTTTTCAGTGTCAATCTAGGAGCACTCTGATTAAGTGATTTGCTTGTTAGTACAGTTTGCTAGTGAAAATTAAAATAATTAATTGCAGGAATGCAGGCTGAAGCACATTAACAGCTCAATCTCTGAGGTTAACCAACACATATGGTGATGGTATAGGTGGTCTTGTGCTCCGTGATCTGGTTCAAGTTTTAAGTGGTCTATTATATCTACAGTGCTCTTTCTCCAGCACTACCACCATTACCAATAAAACAGTGCTGGGTGCTGGATCTGGTTTATCAGCACCAGATAATTGTGTCAACCCCATTTGTCTTAGCATGCACTCATAGATTGTGTACTAAACATTTGTCATAGCATACAGTCATAGTCTCATGTACATCAGGGGAGGTCATCGTGCCTCTTTACTCATCCATCATCAGGCCTATAGTTGAGTACAATGCCCCTTTTGGGATGTACCTAACCAGACACCTACAGCAACTGGAAAAACCCCAACAGTACCTCATCAAGAGGATCAAAGGGCTCAAACAGATGCCATATGCTGCCCAGTTAAAAAAATTCCAGCTGGACTCAGAGGCATACTGCCTGTTCAGAGGCAGTCTGTGCCTGACATATACAGCCATGTCCAACCCAGAAGTAATGGACATGCTGCACCTCAGGAAATCAAAATCCCATACAGCCACACGCTCAAGAGACCTGAACCTTAGCACTGAAATAAATAGGACATGCTGGAGGGACAGATTCATAACCAAGAGGCTCCCTTCACTCTGTAATGCACTCACAGTACAGGGTAGGCAGAGTCCCTCATTGACTCTCTTCCATAGGAATCTGGATGAGTGGATGGAGATCATAGTTGTACCCCGGGTATCACTTCTATGTCACTGTTAGACAGAGGCACAGTATACTAACCTCGGAAAAGGGCATAGCAACATAAATTTTAATTGGGTGGCAAAAGACAAACACATTCTGCTAGGCTTATCAATGACCTAGGGCAAATAGCCTAGTATGAACCTATGAACCTATGTGTACTGCTATTGTACTTCTGCCATATGCTGCATGTGTGTGTGTTGTGGGGGATGCACAGGTAATGGCCAGATATTTCTGCACAGACAACACTTCTGAAACACTCTGGCTGTTCATCCCAACATACTGTATGTGTGTTGCCATCCAACACTGTGATGTGGACACACATTACTCAGCATGGATATATATATCCCAACAATACCACAAGCACAGTACACTACCTTGCTATGTATGTATGTAATTACACAGTTATTCACTAGTTAGGACTGTGATGCTATCCATGCAGCCCACTGAGACAGTGGAAGCCACAACACACACTGCTGGCCCTTTGCAAAGCTTACCACAGACATCCCACATAGTACATGTAATGTGCACACACATATCTAACCCAGACCATATGCACACCACTTATTTATCCTGTCCAGTGGACTACAGATACAGGCACATTGTATAACAATAGCAGGAGGCTACTGCAGCACAGAACAGATTCACATGAAGGCAAGGCATCTGTGGTCAGCAGTGGTAAGATGCTTCACATTCACCTGATGCACAGATATTGGCAACATTTTTGCAGACAGTTTGGGTGCAGGTATCCCCCCCCATTCTCCTATACAAGTGGAATTAGTTATCACAGATGAATATAACCTCCCTATCATCTCACATGTCCAGGTGAGGGCCACCCTCAACATTGCAGAACACACAGCATCACTGTTACAAAATGATATCCCTGGATGTGTGATACGTTCACCCCTAGAGGACATAGCACCACATTACAGACTGATATTAAACCCTGACCATACTACAGGATATGTACCTGAACAGTGCCATACATACACAGTGGTCCCACACCAATGAGGAGGAACATCTACTGACCCTGGGAACTACTGCATCATATGCATAACTGGCCTTGTGTTCTAAGCTATGGAAATTGTAAGTATGGAAGACATGTACAGCAATATTACATATGTATATATATCAGGACTATGTACACACAACCTATCTCATGGACATACCTATAGATAGTGAACTATGATACATTTGGAGGTTTCACAGTAAACACAGTATTAACCTGCTACTTTGCATTACCTGTGTTTGTGTCAGCTGTTGCTGTGTCACTGCTGTTACTTGCTGTTTGCTGCTGCTTTTGCTGCTGTGCTGATGCAGTTTTTATTTTCACTGCCTTTATTGCTTTATTTCTTTCTTTCTTTCTTTCTCTCTCTCTCTCTCTCTCTCTCTCTCTCTCTTTCTCCAACGGTTTGGTGCAATTAATGTATTGCATGTGTGGAGTGTTAGTAATGGATGCTTTTGTAGGTATCTGCATGGGTCCATGTGATGGCCTCTGCGCCAATTGTAAGGCAGCATTTGCTAATTGCATGCAGCCAGTTGTGTACTGATTGCATGTCTCACTGTGATTTCAGGACAGTGCTATAAAAGGGTATGTGAGATAGGCGTTGCCCTTTCAGATTGTAAGGGTGTGGACCATGCTGCTATGCTGTCGACAGTGTTCTGTGAGTGTGAAGGTTAGTAAGTCTCTCATGATTCATGCTGTGTTGTAACTTCAGGTTGCTGCATTTCTCTCACCTGTACCCTGTAGTGAGTGAGTATGCATACTGACACCTACAACTATATTTCATATGTATTAATATAAATATATATATATGTGTACATATACATACTTTCATATATGTACATTAGCTGACATTATTAAGTACAAGCTAACAATTAGCAGGGCTGTTTCTGTTAACACTACACTAGTATGGGACTCCAGTAATTAGGACAGTAAAAGTCTACCTGACATGCTTTGGGTAGTACACATCCTATATTGCCTTTATCTTTATTCCTACTATTACATGTTCTACTTATTTTAGCACTATATTCCTGTATGAGAGTCATGGCTTACTGGTAGGTCATACAGACTAGTGTTACAAAGGTCTTGTGGTAGGGCCTAATAGTATGCTTTTATTTTGCTTTCAAATTGAGTACAGGGCCTATCAATCAAAGTGCTGAAGGCACCTTTAAGCAGTTAAAAGGGTTAGTAAGTCTCACAGGGGTCAGACTGTGTTGCAGATTCTGGTTGCTGCATTTATCTTCACTGTTTCCTGTAGTGAGTGAGTATGAATACTGACACCTACCACTATATTTCATATGTATTAATATATATATATATATATGTATATATATATATATATATATATATATATATATATATATATATATATATGTGTGTATGTATACATATATATACTTTCATATATGTACATTACCTTACATTATTATGTACAAGCTAACAATTAGCAGGCCTGTTTCTGTTAACACTAAACTAGTATGTGAATCCAGTAATTTGGGCATTAAAAATCTACCTGACATGCTTTGGGTAGTACACATCCTATATTGCCTTTATATTGATTCCTAGTATTACATGTTATATTTATTTTAGCACTGTGTTCTTGTGTAATAGTCATGGCTTAGTGGCAGGTCATACAAACTAGTATTGCTAAGGTCCTGGGTTTAAGACTGGCAGTGGGAATTTATTTTTCTTTCGAAATGAGTACAGGACCTGTCAATCAAAAGTGCCAAAGGCACTTTTAAGCACTTAAAACCAGGTGCTTTGGGTTTTACACATCCTATATTGCCTTTATCTTCATTCCTACTATTACATGTTCTACTTATTTTAGCACTATATTCCTGTATGAGAGTCATGGCTTAGTGGTAGGTCATACAGACTAGTGTTACAATGGTCTTGTGGTAGGGCCTAATAGTATGCTTTTATTCTGCTTTCAAATTGAGTACAGGGCCTGTCAATCAAAGTGCTGAAGGCACCTTTAAGCACCTTTAAAAAGGGTTAGTAAGTCTCACAGGAGTCAGGCTGTGTTGTAGATTCTGGTTGCTGCATTTATCTTCACTGTTTCCTGTAGTGAGTGTGTATGAATACTGACACCTACAACTATATTTCCATATGTATTAATATATATATATATATATATATATATATATATATATATATATATATATATATATATATGTGTGTGTGTGTGTGTACATATACATATTTTCATATATGTACATTACCTTACATTATTATGTACAAGCTAACAATTAGCAGGGCTGTTTCTGTTAACACTAAACTAGTGTGGGAATCCAGTAATTCAGACATTAAAAATCTACCTGACATGCTTTGGGTAGTACACATCCTATATTGCCTTTATATTGATTCCTACTATTACATGTTATATTTATTTTAGCACTATGCTTTTGTATGAGAGTCATGGCTTAGTGGTAAGTCATACAGACTAGTGTTACCAAGGTCCTGGGTTTGAGACTTGACAGTGGGAATTAATTTTTCTTTTGAAATTAGTACAGGACCTGTCAATCAAAAGTGCCAAAGGCACTTTTAAGCACTTAAAACCAGGTCTGCGCTCGTTTGCTCGGAGCTCATGCATGCGTACTGGCGGTGAGCTCCGCGCACACAAGCGCACACCCGTGCTATTTTCTTTGAAAGAAAAGAAAAAGGGGTGACAGGAAAGTGGTGAAAAAGGGGTCACAAAGAGGGTAAGACAGTAGGGAAACAAGCTTGGAATTTGCAGGAAGGATGTAGGTGAGGCCCATAGCTGCCCATGTCTTTCTCAGCAACAGCTGTGCATTTGTATGCAATTTGGTGTGACATTTGGAACCTTCCACCCCTGAGAGAGGTGTCAGGACAACATTAATACCTGTTGTACAGCCAATTGTAATTAACAGTTTCAATGTCCAGCGGACATGTGTGCAACATGGACAGCTATGTATGGGGCGTAATTTTTTTGTGGGTACAGAGTGCCCTTTTTTTTTTATCAGGTGAGAGTGGTATGTCAGGTGAGGTAGTCGGTATAGCTGGGGAGGTAGGTTGGGTAGGTTAACAGACAAGACAGACAAGACGCATACAGGGGCGTTGTAAGGCACATGTGGGGGGGTTACACAATTGACGGGGACGGAGGTTGGGATATCCAGGGCACATGAGCCCACAGATGGCAACAGTGGAACTGATATCCCCACCCATAGGCAGTTGCCACTGTTCCTTCACATCCCAGGACGGGGCTGTGCTGGGGGCTGTGTAGGCGGGACAATGGGCATGCCCATAAGCTGTGCCACCCGGGCCTCAAGCTGGCGTAGGGGCCCAAAAACAGAGTCTTGGATCTCCCTTCACACCACAGACTGGACACCTTGGAGGGTGAGTGGACGGGCTCCTCCGGCCATGCTTGCAGAGGGGGGATGGGCCCCATCCCCTGCAGCGCTTCCACCCGAAGGTGGCACAGGGCCACCGGAGGAGGGTCCGGCCTGGGCACTAGTGCCAGGTGCAGTCGCCAGATGAGGTGGGAGAGGTGTGTCCGCTGGGACGTGCCTTCCCAAACATTCTGGGTTTGTGAGTATGTTATGTTAGTTTGGGTTAGTAGCATATTATTCCATTCAAATTAGTTGTAACAGCATGCATTGGTATTCCCATTAAACAAACACCCAGATATTAACACCATTGAACAACAGGCATATCAATATCACATGCATTATTTGAACAGAAATACACAATCAAACAACATGCAGGGTTGATTAATGGCAACAGGCCATCAGGTTTGCAGGTATGAACAGGGCACATGCAACAACGGACATGCATATATTTTTGAAACAACAGGACAAATGTCCATGGTTAATGAAATGTTCACATACCAATTTTTAGTGAGTTTTTTAATTTGCAATTATAGGTTGGGGTGGGGAAAGAAAATGATGACACATTCATACATTATACATTAATATACATTTGTAATAGAAACACAATTAACTTGTGGGTGATAGTTTCAAAATGATTCTTTATTGACAGTCATGCTAGACCTGTTACAGATACATCACTATCCTAGTTATTGTGACTTTGATCAGATACATCCTCCTGCTACACTTTGATGACTGGGCAGGGGACAACTATGGATGTTTAGTATGTCAGACAATCATTCATTCTATCTGAGAATTGTTGACTGTCATCACCATATACAGATTTTGGCTTAAACATTCAAGATTCAGACACACTGCAATCAGTTTGGGATGTTACTTTTTAATTCCCACATGCATGTAGTTCTGTAGAACCACACTGAGGCTTATATATTCAGGGGTAATTACTACTTTATTTATTGATACATGATCCTTTCAGTCACTCTCACACATCCTGCTATTTCACAGCTCAGGTTGGTACTTCTAGGCTTTTTTCACATATCAGACCAGTGGTGATTCAAACACTTTCCAGCAGCCTCACTTCTGTCATGATTCAGCATTTCAACAGGGGATATATCTCACATGTGATTAACTCAGCTTCTGAGGCTGTACTCTTGAGACTACTGCAGGTTATACTACATTTATTTAATAGTGGGACATCTGTATTACAGAACTATTTATTTCTATCAATTATATTTCCAGTTTCACTTGCATACTGATGAACTTGTTGCAGCCATACCTGCAGACTTTCACTTGTTGCTTTCACATTCTATTACTTTTAATCAATACACTGCAGTGTACTGCTACGTGCTACACTATAATATTTATTTACAAGTACTAGGTTGGGTTACTAACCTGCATGGTGGCGCAGCCGCACCAGCCTGCGGTCATGCGACCTTCGATTCGCAGAGCGGACACCTGCAGCTGTAATACAAAACAAGTAATATTGGAATACACATCTCCATGGTATCAGCTAGTTGAATTCCTTACATACATAAGTAAAATGTAACTTACTCAGTAGTGGGGCGTTGGGCATATCCCGGGCCTTTTGGATCCATTGGGTCAACTGGTCTTCTTTACGTCACTTCAGGTCCGCATGGTGGTGACGGACCTGCTCACCAGTACGTGGAATCCCAGTAGCACTAGTGAGATCATGAGCCAACTGGTCCCATGCCTCTGCCCTGTACGCTCCCCATGAGACCTGGCCCTGCATGAGTTGGGCCTCATGATGGTGAACTAGGCGCCAGACCATGTATCTGGACTCCTCAATGCCCCACCGCTGTGCTCGAAAGCAACGTCCCTCCCCTACTCCACTCATTCTGCCTGCAGGTCTATTCTACAATCGTTTATGCTGTGTATTCCCGCCTATGGGGCTTATATATGCCGATTTTCCCACACATTTCTATGATTGGTCGTTTTGGAATTGTATCTACTTCACAGAAACTGCTTTATCGTGCTCCATTTTGGATTATATCCTATATATATGCTATTTCTGCAATTCTAAGTACTGCTGTCATGGCTTAGTGGTTTAGTACCTTGACTCTAGTGCATGGTATCCTGGGCTCGAATCTAACCACTGATTTTTAATTTTCATGACTGTCTAGAAATGAGTTGAGGACCTGTCAATCAAACATGCCAAAAGCACTTTTAAGCACTTAAAACCATGTCTGCGCTCTTTTGCGTGGACCTAACGCATGCGCACCGGCGGTTAGCTTGTGGGCGCGGCGCGCACCTCCGCGCAAACGGTGTGCGCTGGATTAAACCTTAATTGGCTAGTAATACGCATGTTGAGCTAAGCACAGCTAGTTGCACACAGTTTGAGCCTGTTAAACCGGTGCTTAGCTACGGGCAAGCAATTTGCAGCCTTTGAAACACTACTCAGCTACGGGCACTCTGTCTCACAGCAGCTTAGCTATCAGTACATTTCTAAATATTTTTATTATTGTATTACTTGAAAATACATGCTCCATTTCATTCCATTTTACAAAAGGAAATACTTTTACATTTGTACAATAGTGTCAGGGGCCTTTTTAGTGCTTATTTACAAAAAAAAAAAAAGGTTGTTGTGTGGGCTCGAACCTTGCCTGCCTGCTCTTAAGCCAACAACTCTACTGCTATGCTATTATGTCTTGGCTTACTTTGTATATTTAGTTCTTATATCCTTTTCCACTGATTGCTAACTGCAGTTGCGCTAGTAGCACACCCGCGCACACGAGCGCACACAGTAGCAAACATTTACGGGTTTAAATGAAATAAAACAGTTTTTATTTTCATTTTATAACATCTGTTCACTTTTTACATTGCTGGTCTGTGGGGGCATGTGTTGTGTAGTGTGTTTATTCACATTTCCATGGCCTCTCTTGTGGCTGTTTACTTTCAGCCATTCTAGACTTCCGGGGGCGTGTCCGCTTGCAGGGCATAGCCTACGGACATGCCCCCTACTGTCTTACACAGACCGTGTAAGAGTTACGGTGTGATTCAGCATGCCTCATGCACCTCATGCATATGCATGACATGCTGACATCACACTGTTTAACTGCAGCCTCCGTGTAAGAGTTATAACTCTTACACGGAGGCTTCCTGAATCTGGCCCAATAATACTGTAAAGACCCAAAACAAGCATGTGTCAAATACTTTCTTGGGAGATGGATTACAAGCATGCATCATCTATTATAAATGTCTGTAATATGCATGATTTCCATATCACAGACCCGCACCGTCTCCCTTTCAAATGGTATGACAGTTTACAAGAGTGTCACTTCATGTAAAATCATGCTCTGTGATCCTAGTACCACTTCACTTTATCCTAAGTAAAGCTTACAAGACCAATTTGCATATGTACCCCCACATTACCTTAATCAACTCTAATATTTCACTGAACATGAATCAAAGAATTATGCACATTTTAATTTTGAAGGTTAGTGACCATGCATGGCATTCTTAGGGCAAAAGCCTCTGTACATGATGGTTTACTATTAGAAAGCTGAGTATTGGATACTTAACTAGTCTGATAATTGCAATGGGCCACCAAAACACAGAATGCTGACAATCAACAAGTCCACAAAATACCTCATCCTGAAATGCTGTACTGCTCTGGACCCAAAAGCAAGGGCTACCATGGGTCTGGAAGGGGAGAGTCTATGTTGGATAACTGGCATTGTTAGTTTGCAGTGTTCCAAATGTCGGTATCCTCAGATCAGCATTACACAAGTCAAATATCGATACTCGACATTCTAATACTAAACTGTACTTGACATATGTAAGTTATTTTGTTTGTTTGTTTATTGGGTAAGCCCACCAGACACGTGTCCCTTTTCAGTGTCAATCTAGGAGCACTCTGATTAAGTGATTTGCTTGTTAGTACAGTTTGCTAGTGAAAATTAAAATAATTAATTGCAGGAATGCAGGCTGAAGCACATTAACAGCTCAATCTCCTGAGGTTAACCAACACATATGGTGATGGTATAGGTGGTCTTGTGCTCCGTGATCTGGTTCAAGTTTTCGTGGTCTATTATATCTACAGTGCTGTTTCTCCAGCACTACCACCATTACCAGTAAAACAGTGCTGGATGTTGGATCTGTTTTTTCAGCACCAGATTATTGTGTCTACCTCCATTCGTCTTAACATGCACTTATAAATTGCGGACTAAACGTTTGTCGTAACATACACTCATAGTCCCATGTGCACCTCCAGAGAAGCTACATAATTTCCAGATCTCTAACATTCAGCAGACTGGTCATTTCATGGGCACAGCTTATATACCGGATACTTCCCACAGCCCATTCTCCATTTCCTTCTTCTTTCCAAAATCATCAGACTACTGCATGTCAGATATGCATAGTACTAGGAGCCACAGTAAAATTTACACAAAAAATTGCTAATAATTAGGTAAACACCTTTTTGTATACTAAATATGTTTCCAATAGGTTGGTATTTACCTGTGTGCATTTTAGATATTTACGTTTACATAGAAAGTGTATCATTGGATAGTTGTTATTATAAGTAATATGTACTGCAAAAATACATACTCTCAAAATCAGCAGATCTTTTAAAATACTTAATATTGTTAAAAATAACATGTCTATGATGTTGGTGAAGGTAACCTTTATGTTTCTGTTGATTTGGTTTAGTGCTTTAGTACAAATATTATTAGCATTTTATGACTTATTTTATTGATAGAGAAATATGAAAACATGAATATGCATATTTTTCAAAGATGTTACAGGAAAGACAACTTTCAAATATTATGAGACTGCAGGTGGACATGACTTGTGTGCAGTTAGAAACAAAATATATGTATAATACCACAACTTCATAAAAATGTACAATAAGATTAAACTTGAAACTTTTTGTTTTGTATTGGATACAAAGCTTGAAGTATTTTTCATTCATATGTTTTTCTTATTTCTAGATCTCTCATGGACTTTTAAACTGTGGACTTTCCTGGATCTGCTGCTGATAAACTTTATATAATCTTAATACAAACTTTAAATAAGCTACAAAACTCAATGAAAACATGTTAATTTTTACATATTTTTCTCTGTAAGCTAAAATGCTTAGCACTTACCACTGTAGCTGAATGTTATATTCTAATTTGTGATAACAATAAATTAATCTCATGTGCAGAAATGAGAAAAGGGGGATTACGGATGGTTGGATGGGTAAACATTAATGCAAATATAATAAAGGGATCTATACTAACTCCAATATAAGGATATAAAATTGGACTGAAATATTAAATGCTTGTTAGAAAATGTGGCATCGAGTCTTCAAACTTCTCAGTAACTATTATGTTAGTCCCTGTAAACTATTAACCTTGTTTTATAAAAACAAAAAGCTTTGTTGTCCCCGAAACAAAGGTACATCTGTTGAAATGTTTTCTCTCTATAGATAGATAGATAGATAGATAGATAGATAGATGCATATATACATGCATACAATAACAACTAATTGGCAATTTGATGAGAAGGCTGGAGCATGATGTAATAATGAATCACACAATATTCTACTGTGTATATTAACAAATGTTATTAAGGCACAACAAATCAAGCTGAACACTTAACTTAAGAACACACGTGCACACGCGCGCGCGCACACACACACACACACACACACACACACATGTGCACACGTGCACACACACACACACACACACACACACACACACACACACACACACACACACACACACACACACACAACTCTATGCTTACACATTCACAAGTTCACAAAGACCCAGACATGGGAAGTAAAGCAACAGGTTGAAATCAAACAAACACTACAATTCATTACAGTTTGAACATATCACACCTGCAGCTCTCTACAAAACCTACATATGACATCAGAATTACTGCAATATTTATAATTTTAGAAGCCTCAGAGTACTTTGTCCCAAGGGTGCAAGACACAGTAAATGGGATGTTTTGTGATAACGTGAGCTGCAGAAGGAAACACTGCATGTATTATCATCATATCTGCAAATTACTGATCCTGTATTATTTTATCAATTATTCCTCTATAATAACTGAAACAAATAATACTTTGATTTGTAAATGTAATAATTATCAAACAATACCATTAATGTGTAATTAAATTATTAATATATGCCTTAGAAGCCAAATCTGAAAGACTGATAATTGTAAAGAAACTCTTGACATGTAAAATGCAATGCACTATATACTGATTACAAGCTAGTAGACAAACTGTTTAAGCTGCAGATAATCAGTTCACAGAAATAATATCAAAAATTCATATGCATGGTATATTAAAGAGGAAAAAATAAACAGCATCATATAATGATAATTATGCTTTCACACTTTGGAGTGTGCTTTCTTAAACAGTACAACATCATAAAGAATTTGCATTGGTTTAGTTAACCAAGGGTGTGTGTGTGTGTGTGTGTGTGTGTGTGTAAGTGCATGTGTGTGGTGTCTGACTGATTTTGTTTTTATATTTATTTTCCAGTAGGCATTTATTATTCTGCTACTGATTTTTTTTTTATAAATATTAAACATCCATTTTTTTCTATGTATAAAATGATATATTCTATTGCTAACACAAATACACAAACGTAATCTCTGGGATCCATTAACATGGTGTCTGTGTCATGCCCAGGCTAACACAATTGATCGTGTTAGCATGATGAGCAGCATTACTAATCAAATATATGTGCAGCCAAGGCACTTAGTACAAGGAAGAGTCTAACCTCGACCCACAGCATAGGCTTGTGGCCACATCATGTTAAGCACCTACACGGCCTATGTACACAATGTAAACAAGTGAGTGTGCACAACAAACTACAGAATTAGATGTGAGCATGTGCACACTTAACAACATCAGATAAGTAAATCAATAATACATGAGCAAGGTAAAGTCTAGTAACAAGCAGACAATGAAGGATGATGGTCTAAAACAATGAAGGAAGATGGTGATGAAGGATGATGGCGTAAGATGACGAAGGATGATGGTGTAAGATGATGAAGGATGATGGTGTAAGACAATGAAGGATGATGGTGTAAGACATTGAAGGATGATGGTGTAAGACAATGAAGGATGATGGTGTAAGATGATGAAGGATGATGGTGTAAGATGAAGGATGATGGTGTAAGATGTTGAAGGATGATGGTGTAAGACAATGAAGGATGATGTAAATCGATGAAAGATGATGGTGTAAGATGTTGAAGGATGATGGTGTAAGACAAGGATGATGGTGTAAGATGATAAAGGATTGTGGTATAAGAAGTTGAAGGATGATGGTGTAAGAGATTGAAGGATGATGGTGTAAGATAATGAAGTATGATGGTGTAAAATGAAAGATGATGGTGTAAGATGAAGGATGATGGTGTAAGACAATGAAGGATGATGGTGTAAGACGTTGAAGGATGATGGTGTAAGGCAATGAAGGATGATGGCGTAAGATGATGACGGATGATGGTGTAAGATGATGAAGGATGATGGTGTAAGATGTTGAAGGATGATGGTGTAAGATGAAGGATGATGGTGTAAGATGATAAAGGATTATGGTATAAGATGTTGAAGGATGATTGTGTAAGAGATTGAAGGATGATGGTGTAAGATGATGAAGGATGATGGTGTAAGATGATGAAGGATGATGGTGTAAGATGATGAAGGATGATGGTGTAAGACAATGAAGGATGGTGGTGTAAGATGTTGAAGGATGATGGTGCAAGACAATGAAGAATGATGGTGTAAGATGATGAAGGATGATGGTGTAAAACATTGTAGGATGATTGTGTGAGGCCATGAAGGATGATGGTATAAGATGTTGAAGGATGATGGTGGAAGATGATGAAGGATGATGAGATATACTTCACTGACTGATATCACACAAAGATGAACCATTACTGGCAATGTGGTTCATATAAAAAAGTCATGAAATGTTCAGCATGAAAAACTATTTTAGGCCAATATCGCCATTGAAAACATTTTGAATTATACATGGGCACTGCTGTCAATCTCCCAATGCAAGAATACTGGACAAACACACAAATAATGTTGGGACAAAGACAATAACATAGGGAAAACTTGTACATTATGCTCCTATATATTGTGGCAGTGAACAGAAAGACAGCTTGTCAGTAACATGCATGTTCTGAAGGGTATGAAGTCGGGCACACTAAAGATCTGTCATTACTAACTGTAAGCCTCAAAGATATGCCAGACAACAGCAAATGTCAGGAAGAACAACTTATAACTTGTTATGAAGTATAAAGTGGACAAGCTGTGAAAACCATAACAAGTGAGAATTATGTACATAGTAGATGTAGCATATATCAGTAAACCTATATTGTGATGCAACAACACATACATACCTAACAACAATAGAATGTGTGCTTTGCAGCCATAATATACTGGAAAGGTGTGTTAGAAACGGAAGATGGTCTGTCTCAAAGTAGGTCAGTGCAGCACTGCAGTCCACGTGCCAGTAAATCCACATTTTAATGTTAATATAAGACACTGCACAAAATGCAAGGGGCCATGACAGCACAATCAGTGAAATGTTTCACATGTGTGGACTAACTGTAATAACAACGGCACATAGAAGACCTCAAGAAAATTAAACCCAGAGCTACATGACACAAGTTTACCATATATACTCCATAAATGAGCAGCGAATGAAGCAGTCATGATGCAAATCCTCCAGAACACAGCATGGATCACTGCAGATTTACACAGATCATTTACATATCATTATTGACATATACCCCCCCAATGGCCATCACACATTGGCATAAGACTGCAAATAAGCAAGTTATGTCAAGACAAGAAAATATTGCCACCATTGTGGTGGATGTAACAACAGAAAAAGAGGCAAAATCAGAGATGACATTTAATCCATGCCAATGTTAGTGGCAGTTTTCAGACCACTGGGGTAGCAAGACATGTTACATAGGCACTGGGTACAACACTGAGTGCGGTAAAACATGGCTAGGGAATGGAACAGTTTCTATCAGGCAAAGAAAAGTCATAGACCTGTGAATGAATCCATGACACTGTTAAACTGTGTATTCCCAACAATAGGAAGGCATGCTACTAGGGTACTCAAACGAGACATGGCCGGCAAATATATTTCAGAGGAATATACAACCTGATATAAGGCAAACAAAATACAACTGGCTGGGTCTGACCTCCTGACTTTGAACCAGGACACATTAGCCTAACTTTGAACCAGGACATGAAGGACAGTATATGAATGCAACCAAAGGCAAATTCTGATTGTTTTTTTGCAATAGGACTTTAAGTTTTAGTTACTAAAATTTGGTTTGTGGTATCTCTTGATGTCAAGCACTATACAACGATGACACCAGGACTAGTACTTTATTGAATTATTCAGAAGTGTCAGTTTCCCTGAAGTGTCCTTTTAAGGAATGATATATGTGTATGAGTGATTCTGTATACACATTACATGAATAGACACCGTGGTGAACTGATATATTCCACAAAGTTAATAACAGAGGAACTGAACACAACAGTGTTGGGTGATAGTGACAGTTGTTATACAGAAGAGTGCCAACCATGCATTCCTGATTTTTATCCCCCCCATATCTTTGCATTATGCACTGTTATTATTAATTCACTGTTACATGTATACACAATGTCGGATAATAACAAAACATAATTGTAACTGACATTATGTTTGTATTCATAGACATCAGTCAGCAACTATGTTTGTAATTCTACAAGTTTGTTGGAATACACTGTGATACTGGGAAGGAAAATGTGAGAGAATCTCACCCTCAGTTACATCATCAGTGCACCTCATGCATTGGAATGATCTCATATCAGGTATACAAAAAATCCAGTAAAACATATACAGGTAAAAGAGGTCAGGGACTTTGCTTTCACTCATTTAAAAGTCCTTAGCAAAGTACAGTGTTGCCAAGATCAATTATCTGACTAATGACAAAGAATTAGTGTATGAAAAACTATTTGTTTTTTTATTTTTTTGTCACAGGGCAAGAACAAGCAGTTTCCTTTGCTGCTTGATCCCAAATGTGTGTGTGCAAGTACTGAGTACAAAATTAAAGATTTTTTAAGCCATCTATGGCCACATGTGTGGTGTGGGCATCTATTTTTGACCAGATTACTGGTGTGAAATGGAGAAGATAGAAACGAGGTGAAAATGGGAAGCAAGCAGAGAGGAGGACAATGGGTGAGCAATTTAGGAATGAGCAGTAGTGGGATAGGACCATATCTGTCTATTATTTCACAAGGTACTATTGTATATGTACAAAGAATTTGGGAAATTAGGATATCCACATCATAAAACAATTAATAATATTGTATGACTAATTTGGCTAACTCAGATGTGTAAACATATATGGGCAATGTGGAGACATGTATTGATGATAATTTTTGTTTTTTTGTGGGACAGGTGCGCCTTTTTTGTTTATTTTTAAAGAGATAGGGGATTATTGGTGAAGGTGTTTAGGAATAACAGGTGTAGGTATGTAGGTTAAGTTTTTCAGTTAGATAGCATGCACAAACAAGGAATACCTTAATTTGTACTTACCCCATGCAAGACAGACAGTGATGGTGATGGAGACTAGAGGGAAGAGAGCACCATGGGAGTTAGATGTGAATTTTCAGATGCACATCCTAGTCAGGTGTGAACAAACTATGAATCTAATCATCAATCTTAGGCTGTCACCATTGTCTCCTGTCACAGACACCTGGGGCAGTGCTGGATAGGACAGAGATTTTGCAATACATTATAGAATTGTCTCCATATGGCCAATGCGGGCACTGTGGCTCCTCTTGATAATCTCTTCCACCAGCACTGTCAGTTGACATCTACCACCTCCAATGGTAGTACTTTTGGTGGACACTATTTCACCAGCCCCTGATGCAGAGTTACCTGATACAGGTGCTACAGGTAGTGCAGGTGCTGTAGAAGCAATACTGGCAGGTTATGACCCAGAACTGCTGAGTGCCTCTGCTGTCTGCCATGGTACTGCCACAGTCACCTGTGCAGGAATGGTGGTCTGAGATGCTCTGGCTGGTCTCAGTCTTTGTGCTGGTGGAAGTGATAAAGTAGTGATGAAGGTTGCAATGCATGAAAGAAAAAAACACAAAATATTAGCAATGATAGCGAGAAAGAGGGTGAGGGGAGAGACATAACAAAAACATATATTATATATTTGTAATGCAAGTGTGACTGTCATTACAAAGTCCATATACATTTATATGATTATTTACATCAGATATAAACATATGAGGCCACAACTTGCTGTTACCATAATGCTATGATTTCCCTAAATCTCATACTTAAAATATTCTACAGAAACTGTAAGTATTTTAAAAGGGTATATGGATAACAGTAAATTAGCTGTGTATTTGGTCTGACTACATGTTATTCTAAGATATGACTACAGGTAATCAATACTGAAATATAAAATGTATATCACATAAATTTTCTGTTGTCTAGACTGAACACATGCCCATCATTCTTTAACTAACTAGTTCAAAGCTACATATGCTAATTATACAAGTAGACCGAGTTATAAATATGAATAATGAATACTCATGTAGTTGTTTGGCAACCACATGTGGCCTGATGTTGACATACTTGATATCCTATTGGTAAAACCAGTGCTAGTCTGACATGGAAGTCAGGAATACCTTAATTTGTACTTACCCCATGCCTCTCTTGGGAGTTGCAGTTTCACCTGATGCATCACCCAGTGTCCCTCAATCACTGTAGGAGCTGCACACACACACACACACACACACACACACACACACACACACACACACACACACACACACACACACACACACACACACACACACACACACAGCAGTAATGGAAATTGTGTGTGTTGCCATGTCATGGTATTGTACTATATGTTTATGAGAGGATAAACTGACAGTAACAAGACAGTGAGTAGGTCTTATAACATATTCCTGTTGGTGAAGGAGGTAATTAGTTTTATCTTTTCGGGTCACTGTAATGGTGACAGCATTGTTCAGCCATGCATGGAATGCCAGCAGCATGGGAGACAGCTTTGGCAAAACTATTCCAAGCCACAGCCTTATACTGAGACCCAGTATAGCACCCCCTACAAAATCTTCTGTCTGTAATTGTTTATGAGGAGGTGTACAAATATCCATGACTCCTCCTCAGACCACCTCTGTGCTCTAAGTGGAGCAGTGGAGCACTACCCCCCCCACCCACCCACAGTTTCCTGCCATGCCATCCCTTCAATGATCTTAGGACAAAATGGCAAGGAACTGGTATCCAAATCAGATCTTACATCCTGCAGCCTGTGTGCCACGATGGTCACCATTGTGAACCAGATTTGTGCAAATGATAGCAGAGAAATGGTGCATGCTCTGTATTTATTACTTCTGCATGATCTGTTTTAGGTGAGAAACATGAAAATGTTCTGATTAGTATATATATATATATATATATATATATATATATATATATATATATATATATATATATATATATATATATATATATATATATATATATAT
The DNA here is from genome assembly GCF_019279795.1 of Protopterus annectens. Taxonomy (NCBI): domain Eukaryota; kingdom Metazoa; phylum Chordata; order Ceratodontiformes; family Protopteridae; genus Protopterus; species Protopterus annectens. The sequence continues at coordinate 1,693,613,448 of NC_056726.1, forward strand.
ATATATAAATATATATATATATATATATATATATATATATATATGATCCACAGCAAATACAGCTCATGCTGGTTGCTGATGATATCACAGTTACATTTCCAGTGACATTGTCCCACATCTGGGCATCCTCTCAGGAATGGTTTATAACATTGATAAGGTTAACAGTTTTACACTCATTTGAAATCACATGCATGATATTGGTGTTCCTCTGTATTGTCTGTATGTACATTTTATGACAGTATTACATTATGCATTCTTGTGATATAAAAATTATTTTGTGACTGACTGCATGCAGCACATTGGAACTGAACTCATGGTAAAATAAGAAATCAACTTTTGAACTCTGTGCATTGACGAGCAACACCACAGAGGAGCTGTTGATGGATGTTAGATGCATGTAAGGTGAGGAATACAAATGTGTACATAACTGGGAATATATATAGGTAACCTAGCCTACATCTTTATGTGCATTATGACATATACAGGATGTTTTTGTAATAATGTCCATATGTCATCATATCTTCATATGCTTATGTAAGTATGTATGTATGCATTTATTTATTTTCATTTCTTAAATGGGTAGGTAGACTAGTCCTAAGACCCTTTTCAGCAATGACCTGGGAGCAAGACAATAAATATAAACACTGTACACACTGGGTCAAAAGGCAAGACAAAATAAATAAACATTGTACAAGAACATGTGTCATCTGTCATCTGCTCATGTTTGGATATTATTCTGTGTTAAATGCACTATGTTTGCAAACTGGTATGGTAATAGTCATAGGGTCACAGGTTCATAGGTGTTTACTAGGCTAACAAGCTCAAGGGCCTTTTTAAGCCTAACCATTCATCCCAAATCTCGCACAAGTTCTGGTACCCTTGATAAGTGTAAGCAGGGGCTGAGAGACAAAACATTTGCAAGCAGGGACCTGGGAGATGAACCATTTACAGGTTGCCTGTGTCCATTAGAGACATAGGTGCCAAGCCAGAGATGAATTTCCTGTTCTCCATTCAATTGTTCAAGTTACACTTGAATTGGTTAGGAAGGAACTATGCTTCACATGGACAGGGAGTATGTTTCAGGGATGGAGTAGTATCTAGGATACATACTTGTCTCTGCAGCAGGTCCTATTTATATCACAGGCAGGGTTTAAGTCTTTAGAATTGGTAATTCTGATGCTGTTTGTTTTGCTGATATGCAGGAGATCCATTAGAGTGGGGTCTGACAATACCGAGTCTATATTGTCTTGTCAAAAGACATGTTCAGTGAACACATCTTCATCGACAAGTAAACAGCAAACCCTGTAATTGCTGAATGGCCACATGAGCAACTTTTTTTCCCAGAGGAAAAAAGCATTTGGCCGTCATCGGGGATTTGCCCTTTTCCCTACTGTAGTGCAATCTCAGAGTTGGTATATTTAATTAGAGGGGTGTGGGTGGCAAAGCACCCCACTATGTAGGATTTGAACATTTGTTTTTTGTTTAGTAGGCCAAACGCTTTTTTCCCCTGTGAAAAAACTTGATGTGGCTGTTCAGCGATTACAGGGTTTGTTGTTTAATTATAGATGAAGACATGTTCGCTGAACACGTCTTTCCACAAGATAATATAGACCTGACAATACCCTGCATGCCAGGCATAGAGCTCCCCCTCAACAGCCTGTAGAAGACAGCTCACAGGGATAGGGCCTTGAAGCAGTCTGTACAGGACATTTTACTTATGCCCTGTATTCTTTCAGTGAGGAACCTCTGTGGATGTTCCATTTATTGGATATGCCTGGTTAGGTACAAAGAAAAGGGGGCACTGTACTCAAAGACAGGTCTGATTAATGTTGAATACAGTGGAACAATGACTTCCTTGGAAATGATTTCCTCTCTACTGTAGACACGTGGTGGTCAAGGGCTAGAGTACTGTCTACATGTGTCTTCAAGTCCCTGACTACTGGGTCATCTCTAAGGGGTGTGTTGCCAATGTGATAGTTACCAGGGATGGATGACTTCCCAAAGGATACAGTTATGCATTTCTTGGCATTTAGTTTTAGTCCATGGCTCTGACACCTGTCGTTTGTCTTTATCAGCCCTTCCTGGAGAATGTTTGTGTCAGGATTCAATGACAGCTCCTAATTTGATATCATCTGAAAATTTTATCAGCCAGAGACCATTGACATTGGCCTTGACTTCAAGGAAATAAATGCCAAAATGTAGTGGTCCAAGGACTGACAACGAGGGACTCCACTTGTGACTGACCTCTTTGTAGAGGTGGACTCCCCAGTTTTAACTTCCTGGGACCTATCTGTGAGCCATTTGGCTATTCACTGGGTGACATATAGGTTTGTACCTAACATCCTGAGTTTGTCAACAGTGCCTGAGTCAGGTATTATGCCAAATGTCTTGGCCATAACAAGGTAGGCAGTGTGAACCATTTTGTCCTCATCCATTGCTTTGCTGACCTTCTCAAAGAAGTCCACCAGGTTGAGTAGGCATGACCTGTCCTTGATGAAACCAAAAGGGTTGCGTCCAGTGTCTGGAGGTTTACTATATTATTATTGATAATTTCCATATTTTGCATACAAGACTAGTGAGACTTATGGGTTTGTCCTTTCCAGGGTCTGTAGATGGCCCACCTTTGAGCAGAGGAATGACTGTTGCTGTTCTCCATTCATGAGGCACAAAGCCTGTTTAAAGGCTACAGTTAAATAACAATTCAAAAGGTCCTGATAAGCTATGTTTCATGCTATTTAGAAGGCATTCAGAGATATTGTCTGGGCCCACTGATGCAATGTTCTTGACCATAGAGAAAGCATTACGCCCTGCTTCCTAGTGATAGCAGGGGGAGTTATATTTGACAGTATTTCCTGAGACAAGATTGAGGGGGAGAGAGGGGTAAAGTTGGAATTGAATTTGTCAGTTTGCTGTATCTCATGGCTCAGTATAGGTGAGTGCATTTACAATGAGTTCAACACACTATTGTGTATTGCCTTTGAGGTTGCGGACATAGATAAAGAATACCTCTCGGCTGCCCCTGACCTTGGGAGGCAAATTTACCTTTAATTGGACTATAGTAGACTTTATTTGTCCTCTGAGTTGTTTGTTTAATTTGATGAGAGTGTTTTTATCCTGCTGGGTGCTGCACCTCCTAATTTTTGCCATGATTTTCTTCCTTCTGTTATACAGTCTACTGATTTTGTGATTCCACCAGGGTGGCTTGTTTTTTTTGAGTTAGTTTTGTACTTCCTCCTGGTGGGTATAGCTGCCTCTATACAGCCATTAACATGCATGTATAGGGTTTCTGTGAACAATTCTGCATAGGCAGCAGTGTTCTCAGGGTTTATTGGGGTTTCAAATTTTGCCAGGTTTTCACTTAATAGCAGGAATTTAGCCTTAGAGTAGTTCCTGAATATTCCATGGGTAGCTCGGTGTCCAGGTTTCATTTTTATTTCAAAGGAGACAATTTTGTGGTCTGACCTTACCAGAGAAGAGATTACACTACAGGGTGTGCAGCACTCTCCCATATTCATGAGGACCAGCTCTAGTATGGTCGCACCCTTGGTTGGTGTATTGACAATCTGGTCCAGGGAGTCTGTGCTTATTTACACAATCCAGGAATCTCTCTGCCTGTATGCTTGGTTACATATGGGATTTCCAGTTAATAGTGGGGTAATTAAAGTCACCCATGAATGTGGTATTGGGCTGGATGGAGAGTGTTTCCAATAAGTTTAAATACATGGTATGGGTTTTTCTGGGTCATAGATTGGGACCTATAGCTTGTAAGGAAGTGGTATTGGATTTTGCCTATGGTAATTTGAACATGGAGTGCCTTGACCTGTTGGACCAGCCTATAGGTATATTTATTTTTGATGTAAATCAAGACACTGTCTATGTAGCAGCTAGTCTAAATCTGTGAAAGGCATTATATCCTAGCACTGTTGGTGTGTTCCCTGCAGCTTTAAGTCATGTCTCAGTGACCACACAGATGTCAGTATTCTCTAGGGTGAAGAAAGCTTCTAGGGAATGGAGTTTTTTGTTTAGACTCCTAGCATTGGGTAGTAATGCCTTTTCTTGGTTTTGATTTGCTATGTCGGAAGTACTTTCAGTTTGGCATTGCCTAAAAAGTCACTATGGAAGAAGACAATGTTTTAGCTAATATTCAAAAGCCTAGAGGGGAGAGGTGCAGACCATCTCTGGCAAAGCAGCTTGGTCTGTTGACCATATCCTTCCATGCTGACAAATATTTCAGTCCCTTAGAATGACACTAGAAACTAAGCCAATTATTAAATTATTCATCTTTTGTTCATATTATGGCATCATCCTTGGAGAAGGTAAAATGATGCTCAATATTTGGGTCATGCCAGCCTGGGACACATATTCTGAGCGTTCCATGATGTCTCTCTTCATATAGTCTAGGGAGGTATGTCTCCAATCATTTACATCCACATGGACTATGATTGAGTCATACTGGTACTTATGGTCCAATGACCTGAGTGCATGTATAGTGTCATGATCCTAGCCCCGATAAGCAACTGACCGTGATTTTCTCCTTCCTCAGCCTGGTGAGAGAGACATCAGTGTGTCTCATGATGGAGTCTCCAAAGACTAGAATGTTGGATTGTGTGGTGGCTAACCTTATCAGCTTAGAGGTAAAGGCTCCATGAGCTGTAGATCTATGTGTTGATGTGAGTGTTGTTTAGAAAAAGTGCATTTGGGGCTGCTGATGGCATTTGTTATGTGTGTTTTGCCTCCAAAGCATAAAAATGTATGTGTGCTTTGTCTAGGAGGTCACTGGGGTTTAGGAAGATTAAATTTAATCACCTCAGCATATGTGGCTCTATATGTCTGCTTTAAACTGTGTGTGATGGGTGCAGTGTGTGTACTACTGGCAACCTTACTGACATTAGGAGTGCTATTATGTGAGAGCTTTGCCTCCAGTGACATTGCACGAACACATCTCTCACATATCATATCAGTTTGTTTGAGAATTAAGTGGTTGTCAGTAAACATTAGGCAATTTCTACATTGCCTCAGGATGCCCATACCCACCAAGCTGGTAAGGAAGATAATGGGAAAATTCATATCCATGGCAACAGACCCTTTTTACTGATTAGACAGTTGGAGTGAGAATATAAAGCAATGTCAGGAGTAACTGGTTTGTAACTCTGGAATGAACTCTGTTCATTCAGAAAAAAGGAGGTCTTTGTGCCACTGTACTCATCCCTCATTAGACCCATTATAGAATACAACGCCCCATTTGGTATGTACCTCTCAAGACACCTGCAACAACTGGAAAGGCCACAGAAATACTTCACTAAAAGAATCACAGGCCTAAAGCAGATGCTCTATGCTGACCACCTTAAAAAACTCCATCTATACTCTGTCGCATATCGTCTACTAATAGGCGATCTCTGCTTAACATACAAGGCCATGTCAAACCCAGAGCTGTTGGACATGCTACACTTAAAGAAATCCCAATCCCTCAGAGCCAAACATTCCAGGGATCTAAACCTTGTCATCACAATAAACAAAACATGCTGGAGGGATAGATTCCTGATCCAGAAACTCCCCAGACTCTGGAATAGACTGCCCATACATGTTAAGCAGAGCACCTCTTTGGCCCTCTTCAAAAGGAACCTTGACGACTGGATGGGAGAAAGGAAATTCACCCAGGGGATCATGTCAGTCACCCTGCTAGACAGGGGTCCAGGAAGTAAATAGTGTGGGAAGAAATAGCCAGGGAATTGTTATGACTACACTTGTATAGGCCCTAGGGCCGATAGCCTAGTACCAACCTATGAACCCATGAGCCTATGGAGACAGTGCTTGTCACATAGATTAATACCAGGCTAGTTACACTGATGTGCCACTAAGCTAGACAACAATCAAAGATCAGAATAATACCTCTCCAGATTTCTTGCTTTAAGAGGTTAAGAGGTATGATCGGAATCAAACCTTGTACCTTCTACCTATGAGGTGAAGACCTTAAACATTATGACAAATCTATTTAGTCAAATGAAGAATTGTTCAACATATGATAATATTGTAACTTTTGCACTATTTCATTACAGAAATGAGTTGAGGCAGAGATGCTTATATGTAGAACAATTTCTCCTTACATTGATTGTGCTTATATCTTGAATGTTAACTGACACTCTCCAATGCTATCCTTAGGTGTGCAGCCAATTGTTAAGTATTAGTACATATGTAATAATTCTGAACTTTTGCCATAGGACAAGAACTTCCATTTCTATAGAGCAATCAATGACCAGCAATGCTGCGCCCTGCCAACCATTGTGCAAAGAATGACTATAAAACATTTCAATTGTAGTTTACAAGACCGTTGCTGTGCATGCATGTGATATATGTTTATGTTTTAACTAACATTATTGTGGTTGTTATTATTATTATTGTTATTATTATTATTATTATTTTATTATTATTATTTCAGAGAAGGCCAAATATAGAGGACAGGGCCATACAGACCTCACATGAGAAGATGTGAACTCAAACATATTGCAGGCATATTTACACATGACTGTTATTCAGATATGCAACTGAAGGCAGTGAGATTTGCATGTTTGCAAGGCTGTTTTGATGTGTATGAATACCATGTCATTCTGTAAATAATTATGTGAACTGATGTTAAGGTGGGTGATTAAGACTGTCACAGTAATGCGATACATATCCATAAAATGAGCACATGAGCCATGTAGTGTAGTAATTTCAATGAAGGCATTTGTTTAGCAGTAGGATACATTATACAAATTAGACATTTTCACATGTATGATGCACAAACTAGATTAGAGCTCTACTACCACTTATGTGGATTCAAATATTGCAGCTGTAACACTGTAATTGAGTACAGAAATCCATATCTGTCTATACTACCTATCTCAATATACTAGAATTCCTCACTGTTAAACCCAATATAGGTTCACAGGTTCATAGGTAAGTACTAGGCTATCTGCCCAAGGGCATCTATAAGCCTAGCCAGAATGTGTTGGCTTTCGCCGTCCCCTTAGATTAGTTCCCTGTGCCTCGGTCCAGCAGAGCCATTAGTTCCCTGTGCCTCTGTCCAGCAGAGCCACTGCAGTGATCCCCAGGGTAAATTTTCTGTTTCACATCCACTCGTCAAGGTTTCTCTTGAAGAGTGTTAGTGAGGGTCCCTGCCTAATGTAGATTGGAATCCTGTTCCAAAGCATGGGGAGTCTCTGGGACAGGAATATATCCCTCCAGCACATTCTATTTATCATTGTGGTGAGGTTTAGATCCCTAGAGTGTGTGGCTCTTGGGGATTTGTTTTTTTTTTTAGGTGGAGCATGTCCATCAATTCTGGGTTGGACATGTCCTTGTATGTCAGGCAGAGATCACCTCTGAGTAAGCGGTATGCAACTGAGTACAGCTGGAGTTTCTTCGGTCAGGCTGCATAGGGCATCTGTTTGAGGCCAGTAATCCTCTTGGTGAGGTACTTCTGTGGTCTTTCCAGCTGTTGCAGGTATCTTGTAAGGTACATCCTAAATGGGGTGTTGTACTCTATGATAGGTCTGATGAGTGAGGAGTAGAGGGGCACAATAACCTAATTTGTTCTAGCTGTGAACCCTTTTGTGATTAGGTGGGCCACACAGAAGGATTTTCTAACCACCTTGGCAATATGATTATCAAAGGAGATATTACTATCTACTTTGGACCCCAGATCCCTTATTACATCATTTTCTGTATTTAGGGGACTACCACATATGTGGTAGTTCATGGGTACTTTGTTTTTTCCAAAGGGGATGACTATGCACTTTTTGGCATTTAGCTTGAGGCCATGATTTTGACACCAGGTATTCATCTCAGTGAGACCCTTCTGGAGGATGTCTGTATCTTCTGGAGAGTCAGTTATAGCCCCCAGTTTGCAGTCATCTGGAAACTTGGTCAACCATAGTCCTCCTGTGATTGCATGTACCTCTGAGAAGTATATACCAAATAGGAGGGGGTCCCAGGACTGAGCCCTATGGGATGCCACTTGTAACTGGTTTAGAGATGGACTTAGAGACTGCAACTCTCACTGTGTGGGTTCTATCTCAGAGCCAATTGGCAACCCATTTCATGACGTAAGGGTTTATGTTCAGGCTGGTGAGCTTATCTATAATACCAGAATGGGGAATGGTGTTGAAAGCCTTTGTGAGGTCTAGGTAGGCTGTGTGGATCTTCTTTCCCTCGTCTAAAGCCTTGGTAACCATCTCAAAAAAATCCACCAGGTTTAGGAGGCATGATTTTCCCTTAACAAAGCCAAACTGGGTTGGGTCCAATGTTTGGAGGTTCCCAATGTCTCTGTTAATGAGTTCAATGTTGATGCGCTCCATAGCCTTGCAGACCAGGATAGTCAGGCTTAATGGGCAATAGTTCCTGGGGTCCTTTGTGGCTCCACCTTTGTGGAGCAGATAACTGTTGCTGTGTGCCACTCTATGGGTATGTAGTCTGTAGAGAGGCTGAGTTTGAACAGTGTGTTTAGGTGAGGGGTTAGTTCATTTGGAGCTCATGTAAGACACAGCCTGGGACACTGTCCAGTCCCATTGAAGCTGTGTTTTTGGCTTTGGATAGGGCTGTTTTAACCTGTGTGTTAGTGATAGCTGTGGCTCTACATTCTTCTGGTATGGTTATGGGTCCTTTAGGGGGTGAAGTTTGCACTAAACCTGTCTGCCAGAATGTTGGCAATATCAGTCGGTTCAGTATATTTTGTGCCATTCTGCAACTAACTCAGAGCAGATCTGAGAGTTTCCACTTAGGTTCTTGACATAGCTGAAGAACACTTTGTGGTTATCTTTGGAGTCCTTGGCAATTTTTCTTTTGAAGCTAGCCTTGGATGATTTTATGAGGGGCTTGTAGTTTCTTGCTGATACTGATCAGGGATGTCTTTCCTTCTTGGGATTTTACTCTTTTCTGCACTAGTTTCCTCCTTCTGTTGTATAGCTTATTTATGGCAGGGGTCCACCAGACTGGTTTCCTTTTCTTGGAAGAGTGAATCTTGGTTTTGCTTGGGATAGCATGATCCATGCATTCTTGCAGGTGCTCATAGAGTGCCTTTGTAAAGGATTCAGCAGCTTGAACAGCATTGTCCTTTAGCATGGGGGCTGTGAACCTTTCCACCTCAGTCTTAAGTAACGTGAAGTTTGCTTTAGAAAAGTTTTTCATGGTGGTTTCCTTGATTGAGGGTTGGAGCGGAATGTGGATATCCAGAGTGATTAGTCAATGGTCTGATCAAACCAGTGAGGGGTTGACCTCCGGTGTAGAACACCAGTCGCCCATGTTGGTGATGACCAGGTCCAATATGTTGTCACCTCTGGTGGGGGTGTTGACCAGTTGATCCAGGGCATTCAAATTTATAAATTCTGGGAAGCGTTGGGAAAGGGAGGTAGTACTTGAGTAGTTCTCCCAGTTAATATTTGGGTAATTGAAATCACCCAATATTAGGGCATTTGGTAGAACATTCATATTTTCCAGTGTCTCCAGAAATGAGGAATGGGAGTCCTAGATTATGCTGGGTGATCTGTAGCAAGCTACAATTTGAATTTCAGTTTTGCCTGTTGTTAGTTGCACATGGATGATCTCTAAGACATTCTGCTATGCCATTAACCTGGAGGTGTGGGTATCCTTGATGAATATGAATACACCCCCATCTTTTGTACTTTGGTCCGGGTTCTGTGGCCAAAAGGTATGGTATGTGTTATAGCCTGGTAGTGGTGGGGTGCTCTCTGGAGCCTTAAACCAGATTTCTGTTACTGCGCAGATATCGATGTTCTCCATACTGAGGAGTGCCTCGAGTGCCTGCATTTTGAGGTTTAGACTTCTGGCATTGAGTATCATTACCCTCAGTTTTTGGTTACTTGTGCTATTTACGGTGATGGGTTTGTCTTTTGAGCCTTTCCTAAAAACGGCACTATGGGGGTGGCAACATCCTTGTCCAGTATTCAAAAGCCTAAGGGTGACAGGTGCACGCCATCTCTTGCGAAGCAACGTGGCTTGTCGAGCGTGTCATTCTAGGTCGACAGATACTGGATACCCTTTGAATTACACCAGAAACTCAGCCAATTGTAGAAATTGATCATTTTTGTTTATACTGTGGCATCATTCTTGGTGAGGGCAGGATGCTACTCAGGTTCATACCGGCCTGGGCTACATGATCAGAGAGCTCTTCCATGTCTCTTTTCATGTAGTGCATGGGAGGTACGTCTCAGATCATTCACACCAACATTGACAATGACAGAGTCATATTTGTACTTGTTCTGGAGTGACCTGAGTGCTTGTGTTATGTGGCAGATCCTGGCACCTGACAGGCAGCTAACTGTAACCTTCTCCTTGTCCAGCCTAGTTAGTGGGGCATCAGTGTGCCTGACTATAGAGTCGCTTATTACTAGTGTGTTGGGTATGTTATTTTGCTTTAAGGGCTGTGATTGCATGGCACACTGATTATGTGAAGTATGTGTTTCATGGTTTGTGATGGGGAGTGGAGCTTGCTTGGATGCGTGCTTTGGAGGTCTCGGTTGCTTTTGCAGATTTTAATTTAGAGCCTCCGAGTATGTTTTCGTGTATTTATGTGTGTTATTTGCCGGTGTTGGTTTAGTAGGTCAATGTGAGACTTATGGTGTGTTGCAAGTATTTTCCTTCTCCTCTTGACTGTCAGTTCCAGTCTTGGGTTGAGAGAGCTTTGCCTCCAGTTTGGCTGTATAGTTGCATCTCTTGTATATATTAGTGTCTGGTAGTAGGAGGAGAGGGTTGTCTGTGTACATGAGGCAGTTGTAACATTGCCTCAAAATGCCCAGATTCACCAGTTGGACTGGAGAGTACACCTGAAACTGCCCTTTGGGCATCCCTGAATAGGTAAAGTGAGCTGTTTTACTGATTGGCTGGTAGGGACGAATAGAGAGCCTTGTCCTTCTGGACAGTATAGGGGGTCTAGTGCTAGGGTTAATTAGTGCTTGCTATGAGTTTTGAGCAAGAGCTGGGCTGTGAAACTAATGGTTTGAGTGCTTAAGTTGAAAGTTTGTCTAGTTCCAAGGGAAAAATTGAAGAGTACACTTTGTGGAACCGCAAACAGTTTAACCCTAACTAACTGGCACTACCCGGCGCGCAAATGCGTTTTTTTATAGCAGGGAAATGAAAGAGATAGAAATTAGCCCAAAATGGCCAATAAACTACCACCTTCTGGGCTTCAGCAAACAAGGCACACAAATTTCAGAAAGAAACAGATCAGATAAGCAGGCACAATAAGCCTTTAACCAGAAATTCCCAGCTCAGAAGGGCAGAATGTATCCTCTCCTCCCACAAGGGTGCAGACCACAAACCTTCTTAATGTATAATAACTAGTCTGAAGCCCAAGTGCTTAAACCAAAAGGCTTTGAACAACAGTTATAATTTAATCAGGCTACTACCAAGCAGATTTTAATTGGGGATCTTAACTACTTCAGTAGAGATTGGGAATCCTACACCACTTCTAATGCACAACCTCAGTCATTCCTAAACTTTGTTAATACCAACATCCTGGAACATATGGTACATTCTCTTACCAGGAGTACAAACATCCTTGACTTTGTATTCACGGACATGGGGGAGCAATGTTCCTCACCCAATGTAATATCCTCGCTCATCAGATCTGACCATAAGACACTATTGCTAGAAATTAAAATTAAATTTCATAACATGGTGAAACCAAAAGCCTTTAGGAACTATTCCAAGGCTAACCTCTCTCTACTTAGATACATCTTAGCTAAAGTCCAAACAGTCTCAAGTCCAGTAAACACCATAGCATATGCTGAGGTATTTACAAAATCTCTGTACCACAATATTGATAGCTGTATAGAGCAAGCTGTGCCCATTTGTATTAAGAATAAGACAAACTCAAAAGACAGGCCACCCTGGTGGAATCACAATATCAATTGACTGTACAACAAAAGAAAAAGAAATCTTGGCCAAATGTATAAAGCCTAACATACTAAAAGCCTTCAGACCAATCAAAACAAGCAGCTAAGAGGGTTAATTAATACTTCAAAAGATAAACTAAAAAAACAATAGCTTCTCAGGCTAAGGACAACCACAACGCTTTCTATGGCTATGTCCATAACCTCAAGAGAAATACACAACAATCTGCAGAACATACTGTAAATGACATCACCCACACTGAACCCTAAGCCATTATGCCAACCTTTTGGCTGACAGGTTCCACTCAAATTCCACCCCCCATTAGTCCAAAGGAAAGAACACATATCACAGTCTCCCCAACCATTATTAGGGAATAGGTCATCAATGCACTTTCCAAGGTCAGAAACACTGCATCAATAGGCCCTGATAACATCCTGGGATACTTAGTAAATATCATGAATCACGACCTCTCCAGTCCACTTGAATCACTTTTCTACTGGAGCCTACAGTCAGGTTTTGTGCCCAAGGAATGAAAGATGGATTCAGCAAAAACAACAAAAACAGAAATCCATGGTAACCCCTGAAGTCTCAGAAAAACCCAGCATGCAACCTATACAGGGTCCAAAACAAACCAAGAAGAAACTTTGCAGTGTGGATAGTGTGATGTTCACTTCCTGAATTATGTTATGCACTTAGTTCACTTAATAAAAATCAAACTTTAAAATATGACTGTAGAATACATGCTACAAAATAATCAAATAGTAGGTAGTCCACAGCTGAGTTAAAATGGAATATCCTTTACTTGAAACACACAAACATGCAATCCTAGTTGAGTAAAATGAAGACCACCAAAAACATTCCTTATTTATATATAATCAGGTCAATAAATAAGGGATGTTTTTGATGCTCTTCATTATACTCAACTAGGATCACTTGTTTGTGTGTTTCAATAAAGGATATTCCATTTTTAACTCAACTGTGGACTACCTACTTCATAGGTTCATAGGTTCATAGTTTGGTACTAGGCTATCGGCCCTCAGGCCTATACAAACCTAGCCATAACAATTCCCTGGCTATTTCTTCCCACGATATTTACTTCCCTGGACCCCTGTTATTATTTTCTATTTGATTATTTTGTAGCACATATTTTACTGTTATATTTTACAGTTCAATTTTTATTACGTGAACTAAGTGCATAATATAATTCAGGAAGTGAACATCACACCCTCCACATTGCAAAGTTTCTTTTTAATGATAGATACAGTCATTCTCCTGCACACAGGAGGTCCAAACACCCTTCTGGACAACTACAGGTGCATAACCAGCCTCATATGTAAGGCCATGTGGGTTTGACATAATGGTAAGATGGTCTCCTCATAAATACAAGCTGCAAGGTTTGATTCTGATCTCAGGTTATTGGCTAGGCTTAAAGTAGCCCTTCAAGGCAGTTAGCCTAGAATTCACCTATATCCTATAGAAAGAATCATCATGGACGTGATAGATGAGGACATAGGTAACCAGCAAATGCTGGATCCATCAGAGTTTAGCTTTGTTAAAGGAAGGTCACACTTATTAAATCTGGTAGACTTCTTTGAGAGAGTCACCAAAACAATGGATGAGGGCAACAATGTGGACACAGTTTACCTCTACTTGGCCAAGGCTATTGATACAATAACTCACTCAGGTATTATAGATGAGCTCACTAAATTAGGTATAAACCCCTCTATCACCTGCTGGATAGCCAACTGGTTCACTGAAAGGACCTAGGAGGTCAAAACAGGTAAGACCTCTCCACCAAGAGGCCAGTCACTAGCAAAGTTCCCCAGTGCTTGTTGGTGGCCCACTTCTTTTTGACATCTATTTCTCTGAAATAGAAGCAAACATTAAAAGTTTATGCCTGATTAAGTTTACAGATGATTACAAGCTGGGGGTTTATCTCTGACTCCACTGCGGATACTAGCGTTCTTCAGGAAGGCCTATCTTTGACTAACAAATGGTGCCAAAGCCATAATCTTAAACTCAGTGCTAAGAAATGCATAATTGTATCCTTTGGGAGGTCAAACATTCTGGCTAATTACCATATGGATAATACTACCCTAAGAGTCAACCCATTGGCATATAAGTCCAAAGAGGTCATTTTCCCACTGTACTCTACCCTTATCAGACCACTCATAGAGTACAGTGCTCCCTTTGGTATGTAACTGACCAGGCATATGCAGCAACTAGATTAAACTCGGAGTTCCCTTACAAAAGGAATACCAATATAAGACCAAGGACTATATTTTTGCACATAAAATGTTCGATTAGTACACTAAATTTACTGTTACTCATGGAGCTTTTCTCCCCGGGCCTCAACTGATAAAGGACCTGTGTCCAGTCAGACTTTCCCGGTAAACAAATGTTAAATAAATAAAATAAATAAATACATTTTTTGCTATAGGATGGAGGCTATGATTGTATAAGGGCCGTTGATGACCAGAATTGATGTGCAATGACAATGGTGCACAGCATATGAAGAAGACATGCATAAAATAAATCACAGGGATTTCTCAAGTTTGAGGGGTTCCACTATTAAAATGAGTACATACTATCACAACCTGAGATAAAAACACCTTCACAAGATTTGAACCCTGCTCCACTGATATTCCAGTGGAACATTAGCATCATGAACATGCTGCACCACATATACAGAAAAATAAGCAGGAGAAAGTCATGTACAAATTCAAGTCATTCTCCTTCAGTAATGGGCAATTAGTCTGCACTGCACTTATGCTGTCAGACTTTTGTTATACAGTACATTTGTTGTTGTTGTGTCTTTCGGCTTTTCCCGGTTAGGGGTCGCCACAGTGGAACTCCGGTCCACTAATGATTGGTAGTTGATTTTTATGTGCCAAGTTACCAGCCCTGATGCACAACCTTCAACAAAGGTATGCCCATTCACGCATGTCTCCACGCAGAAGATGCTCTAGCTGAGAATCAAACCGGACAGCATCTTACTGTGAGGTGACAATGCTACCGCAGCACCACCACAGCGGTTACACAGTATGTTTGTGACACCAGAAAATAAGAAAGCTAGGAGGATGAAAAATAAGGGGAGGGGGTACTACCATTTTCTGCAGGTGGACTTACTCCTTACATTTTTGTAAAGTATTATTTGTATTACATTTGTTCATGGAATGTTTAAAGTCTGGCATGAATGTAAATCCATTGTTTATAATGTGTATATGTGCTTAACTTTAATCTGCATTCACATTGCTGTGGATATCATTCACATTGTTATCCATCTTTATCTCATGTCTGGGATGTGTGCACAGCCACATAACATAAACTTGACATGACATGGATAACATGTGGCTGAAGCTTCATTCATATTTTACTGTGAGTATAACTTAAGCATATTTGTAAGAGTTACTGGTCTGACACACCCTTTTAAAGCATGCCTCTGTAACACATCACTGACTGACCAGTAGGCACACCTGGAAGGCATTATCATCCCAAAATTTTAATCCTCATTCTTGTGCTGCACATGCATGTCCATGTCACTGTCTACAAAGCAACACCATATTTACCTCCACTGCTCATCGCACAAACTGAGTAATTCAGAAAGTGTAATGAGCTCTGAGCTAATTAGCATATTTATTTTTTGCAGAGGGGTTTATCTACACCTTATAAGCACAATGTGGATTATGGATCTTCCATTGCACTATGGAAGATTGCTTTCTTTCTCAAGTGTTACCATAACTAACTTGTTTCAACATTTTAGCTCCACAACTAGAAAGGATAAACTGTCAGAAAATACTGGAATGTATGTTTTATCTGCACAATGTTTCTTTTGTACTGTTTTGACATCTATTTGCTTTGTGCTATCTATCTACATTGTTTCAAAATAATCTGTTTAAGACATCTGAAAAGCTATTGATGGGATCAAGGAAACCCACATTCATCTGTACAGAAGTTCAGAGTTGTGTAGCAGGCAAACAGATGAGATTTTTTTGTTTATTTATTTATTTTTTTGGAGAGGTATACCTGTGGACATGCCACTGAATGTTAGATGACTGAACAAGTATGTAACACAGGTGTCATTGCGAGTTATAGGTTTTGTTACATTGACCATATTGTTGCTCTGCTGCATCTGTTTTTTTTTTGTTTGTTTTGTTTTATTTTTTGGGGGTTTTTTGTGGTGGGAGGAGGGGAATGATGAATCACGTCAGTACAGTGCTGTTTTTCTACAAGATTGTTGTTTGTATTTTTAATGGATGCAGGTATGTTTCTGTTATACTTGACTATGCTGTTTACTGACTGCTGTATTGATATGTTTTGTTTCATAACTGTAAAGTGAGTGTACAAACGTTTGTGTTAACTTATATTGTGAAATATACTACTTGTTCAATCGCACCAGTGATATGGTTCCTAAAACTACTAAGAGCACATCTCTGAGAGGCTGAAAATGAGGTAATAATGCTACAGAATCTCCATCTCCATAGTGGACAACACCTAGATACACACACTTTCAACAAGCCCTTCTGTGACCATGTCTGTTGGCAGGTGGTTGAGGATGCCAATGCTGTTGGTGCTCATGGCCATGTGGTTGGAATTTTTCCAACATAGAGCCAGTGACATGATTCACAAGGCCAAGCTCAGAGCAAAGGCTGTGACATGTGAGAAGAGAGTTACTGTGGTGGGCCAGCTATTAAATCACTGCTTACTGAGACAGAGGAGTTCCTGTAGTCAGTTAGGGATGCAGAATACTCATAGAGTTTCACAATGTGATGCTGGATACTGGTGCAGAGGTGGACAAGCTCAAGAGGATTTCCACTAGTTATACCCCAGGTATGCCACACAAATATTTTAACTTCCAGCTTTGCAACTGTTATTCACATGTATGCTTATACTACCTCTCTTAGCTATTGCATCTAGGTACATCTGGTACTGAGGTGCAATGAGCACCTGGACATGGTATAGACATACTTACATGTATTAGTTATCTTTAGTAATCACTGAACTTATAGCACTTACATGTGTGGTGCTGGTATTTTAAAATAAGCATTGGGAGTACTTTTGCTGTTTTTTTTTTGGGGGGGGGGTTGTGGTGTATTCACAGGTGAAACATTGTTAGGCACCAGTACTGTGGCCCTTCCTCTTGCTGATGTTCACAGATTCTTATCTTCTGATAATGATGGGTGAGATGAACAGGTTCAGTCTGGGGCTGCATGGGGTATGTCAGGCACAGGTAGTATGCCCTTCTCACATCCCCTTCCCACAATATGGGCACAATCAGTATGACAACACATATCTATGTCAATGAACAATCTGAGAGGGAACAGGTTGATGGGGGCACAGTTGATCAGGGTAGTGTGGTATCCCCATGTGCAGACAAGAAAGACTCTTCCTCTAACATTGTGGGCAGGCAGTATCACACATAGGTGTCAGTAGAGGTGCTCAGAGTTGGTATATTTACTGTCCTCCTCCTAAGGTTTGTATGTCCATAACTGCTGCTCAACATATGTGCAGGGCTGTCTTGGTGGCACAGGAAGTTCAACCAGGACTTTGGAAGAGGTCATAAGACTAATGCATGTTGTGCATGCTGACATATGGGACTGCATGAACCCTGTGTGTGACTCCCTGGGTGGGATGAATGACACATTGGACCATGCTGTGTCTATTCCAGATAATTTTCTGGGGGAGGGACAAAATCCATGAAGCCAATCTACTTGTGCATTGTCTAGTGTCAGCCGATGTGACTGTGGATGTGACAAATGCCACTCCTGCATTAGTAGCTCTTCCACTGCTACATCAGTAGTGAATGTGTCTACACTGTGGTGAGGTCATTCATGTGGTTATGATGCCAGCTCATCCTGCAGCCAACATTCATGTCCAGGAAGCACTATGACTTTAGCCATGATCATTAATCTAGTAGTACAACTCCTGGAATAGGCAGTTCTCGTGGGCTCTTCCATGCATGGCTCAGACCTGTTCAATATGCTAAGGCATAGTTTTAAAGGCCTTTTAAAAGCTGGCAATGCATTTGCTCTGTAGTGCTCTGTGTGTGGTCTAAACTGTAGCACCTGCTTGCTACATTGTAGTAAGCAGTTTGCTTCAGTTTAAAAGTAAAAAAAAAATCTCTCTCTCCTATTTTTTTTTTTTTTTTTTGAAAAAAAAAAACTGAGTTCTGTACACCAGGTTTAAAGAATCACACAGTGGAAAGTCTAATTTTGCTAGATTTTTCTTTTTGTATTTTTTAACTGATTGTTTTTTTTTCTGTGTGACCTCTTTACTCATTGTTTTAGTTGTCAATTACAATATTTTCAGTCACCCTATGGTTTATGCATATCAGCTGGGGAGAACAACCCTGTGTTTCCAAATTTTAGCCAAATATTCCAATTATGCTGTGCTGATTATGATATAAGAAGGCAGCAAAATGCATGTCCACAGCTAGTGGGTTTGGCTTTTTTGGCCTGAATTTGTCCATAAATAGACTTAAAAGAAAAAGTCATGGACATTCAGAATTGCCATTTAGCTGAAACACCTGATGTCCTTAAAGTGTAATTTGCACGTATCCCATGTCACCACTAACACAAGAGGTTTAAGGAATCACACAGTGGAAAGTCTAGTTTTGCTAGATTTTTCTTTTTTTAAATTAGAGAACTGTGTATAACATGAGCTAGTGTACCTAGATTGTATTGAATTGTTACATAAATGAATAGGAATCTCAAACTAAACATCCTTTTATTATTAAGAATTCTGATGAAAGTACATTAATTGTATATAACATTAGAGAACCATGACTTCACACCTATATCAGTATTAGTGACCACTTCCCCACTTATATATTACGCAAAGCCACTTCAGCATCAAGTAAACATCATTACAAGCTAACAAGAAACCTATCTCAATTTAACTCAACCACCTTTAACAAAACTTTATTAAACCTTAGCTGGGAGGCCCTAGAAACCATTCCCCTCAATAAAGCTATTGAGTTATTCACCAACATTTCTCGAAACCTTAAACAATTTAGTTTCAATCCAACAAAAAAGACTAAAACATAACCATGCCAGTTGGCTCAATGAACCCATTAAGCAACTTATGAATGCTAGGGACAAAGCCTGAAAACTATGGCAAAAAAATAAACCCCCCTCAGACCTACTACAATTCAAACAACTCTGCAATCAAGCTAAGCGTCTAGTTATTAAAGACAGAAAAGTACATTACCTACATATGCAAAGTCACCATAGGCAAAACCCCAAATCATTTTGGAACTCCATTACTTCCCTACTAAACCCAGGCTCAAAAAATAATCCTTCTCCAAATACAAAGAAAACAGCTACTGAATTAGCCACTCTTTTTAACACTTACTTAGTCAACACTATATCCAGTCTTACTGCTACTTTCCCCCAAACCAGCTCTAGTACTACACCCACATCTCCAAATCAATCCTCTGAAAACACCACTACACTCTCTCCACCAAGCTTTTCCTTTCCCCCATACCTATCACCATATAATAAAAATACTCATTAAGCTCAGTCCTTGCACTAATGCCCATGATGACCTATCCCCCTTGAATTCCTAGAAATAGCAGAAAACTCCATTGCCTACCCTATCTGCAGACTTCTTAACAGATCTGTCAAAGAGTCCTATGTACCTAACACCTGGATAAAGGCATATATTCTCCCCTTACATAAAGGTGGAAACATCACAGACATTTCCAACATTCGACTTATTGCAATCCTCTCCACCAGTCTATAACATTACAGAAAAATGCATCCACTTTCAACTTTTGAACCATCTGCCTCACAACCAAATCCTATCCCCCACTCAGCATGGCTTCAGGCCAGGCCACAGTACCAAGAATGCCTCATCTCCTTCTTGAATACATTTAACTGGGTTTGAGATGCTGGTAAAATAGTTACCTCACTATTTCTAGATCTCTCTAAAGCCTTTGATACTGTCTCCCACCCTCTCACCCCCACCATAATCTGGTTCACAAGCTGCCTCACAAAGAGACAACAATCAATCAAATGGTAGCACTGCCTCTCTCCGTTCCTTAATACAACCACAGGTGTCCCCAAGACACCATACTAGGTCCCCTTCTTTTCATCATCTTTATTTTTATTTTTTTAATATTTTTATTCATTTCCAAAAAATAAGAAAACATGAATTCAGGTTATTTATGACAATGAAGTATTTACAAATTATTTAAAAAGGTAGGCTAAAACCTCTAAACAGATATCAAACATTAAAACCAAAATAAAGTATTTACAAGGGTGTCTATTGTTGACATATAATTGACTTTCTATACAATCATCTTTATTAACAACTTTCATACCACCCTTACTCAAGGTTTTATAATCCAATAAGCAGATGAATAAACCATCAGCCACACTGCTAATTCCACATCTGAACTACAACAAATCACCCAAAGCACCTTCGGAACCACAGAAACCTGTATGGCCAACAACCATCTTGCCCTAAACCCCAACAAAACTAAACTTGTGCTTTTCAGCTCTAAGAAAACTACTTATCTAATAAAATGAATTCACCATACAGGCCCAGAATAAAACCACCATAGAGGTAGTCTCACATACAAGACTACTAGGCATGATCATAGATGAAAACCTAACTTGTGACCTGCACATACACAACACTTTTAAAAAACACACCAAAACATTGGCATGCTCTATAGGCACAAACAATACCTCAACCTCTCCACCAAACAAACCCTGACCTTCACCTTTCTATTACCCTCCTCTTATATGGTACCCCTCTCATTACCAATATTCAGTCCTCATTGAAATCCAAACTTGAGATGTGCTACAATAAAATTAAGTTCACAACCAATGCAAAATACTCTTCCCACCATCCAGACAAGTTGGGCTATGGACAATGGGGAGAGGGTACCAAAAAATGTGGCACTTGTAATTTCTGTCAGTATGTCAGAAAGGGTAATGAGTTTGTTCATCTACAGACAGGGAAGAAATACTATTAAATGTCATGGCTCACTGTGGCACCATTAATGTTGTTTATTTAGCTAATTGTGAGCAATGCAGCTCATTTTATGTTGGCAAAACCGACCATCAGTTTCTTGAACACATCAGGGAACATATATATTGTATAAATAAAGGTAACACTGTCAATGCCTTAGCTAAACATGATCAGATGCAAAGTAATGAACATAGTTTTTTTATTGTGTTAGAAAGCTAGGATGGGTAACAATGAAAATGAAACAGAGAGATGTGAAGCACGATGGATAGCCAAACCACAGTTTCATGCGGGATTAGGCTTAAATAAATTTGTACCCTTGAAACCTGTTTTATAAGTCAGAAGAAGGAAAAATTAATGTTTACCTCCTTTTGCTGGGTTCAGTTCTTTAGTGAGTTCAACTTTAACTATTTAATTGTTTTATTAGTTGTAGCTTTTGATTGGTTCATGTATTATGACATTGTTATATAAATGTTCAGTGAAGATGCTGCTTTATTAGGGTCTGGAGAAGTTATGATTCCATAAAGGCTTACCAGTTTGTATATGCATTAAAATTGGATTTATTTTACCTGCTGCCTGCTGTTTGTTGCCTACTTTACCTTGGGATATTTTGAATTGTGACTGCTGTGTTTTCACACTTGGATTTATTTTACCTTTTGCCTGCCATTTGCTGCCTAAATTACATTTGGATATTTGAACTGTTACTGCTATGTCTCCACACTGGTGATTTTTTTCTGTACTCAATTTTACATAGAACTTGTCTATGTGTGTGTGTGTGTGTGTGTGTGTGTGTGTGTGTGTGTGTGTGTGTGTGTGTGTGTGTGTGTGTGTGTGTGTGTGTGTGTGTGTGTGTGTGTGTGTGTGTGTGTGTGTGTGTGTGTGTGTGTGTGTGCATCTCTCTCTCTCTTTTTAAATACACACACACACACACACACACACACACACACACACACACATCACTAAGATCATATTTTTATTTATTTAATTCCATTTGTTAACTGGAGTAGATCACTGATCCCAGTGTACCATTTTCAGATTCAGCTTAGCAGAAAGCAACAGATAAAAGATAACAAAGCTAACATTTTTCATTTGATGCATGCATAGTGATAACCAGTTAAGAGTGATCATAAAGTAAGTTATTAGCATTATAACTAAACATGTAACTGTAACTACAAAACAACTCTAAAAAACAATTGTCAGCATTTAAACTGTAAGACAAGTTACATAATTAGCTCGTGTGGTATATACAGAAAATATTCAATATCCAGGGCTGAGTTCTGTAAAGTTCATGAAATCTGGTATATTTCTCCAATATCAGTGCTAAACTTGAGAATTACACTGTAATATGTAAATGTGTCAAAGTGAACTCCGAATATCTCGGCGCACAAAGTAGTATCTCAGTAATAATGGTGCACTGAACAACACCCTCATGTAATCCATAAGTAATGAAAAAATCATTGTCAAGGAGTTAAGGAAGCAATCTCACAATTCAAAAATCCTGACAGTCTTAAATACATATCTATAACAGAACCTCTGCCCTAAACTTAAGGACAAATACAGAATATCACCGTAAGTACATTAATATAAAAATGTACTAAGTCTTTTCTAATAAAAAATTAATTAAGATGAAGGGCAATCACAGCCACATCACTATAACTAACATTAGCTAACAATGGGAGCAGGATTTGCATGGGGACACCCAAGGAAAGTGGGAGATAAACAAGAAGATCTCAGGGACACACGAACAATGATGGAACTGGAAAATCAGAGGGCACGGACCTTTTTTTTGGTGGAATAGACACCATTTTTTATGTTTTGTTTTTCTTTTTTTACTTAGAATAGAAGGAAAGGTAAAGATATGGAAAGAGGAGGAGAAAGCCATCACAGCAAGTATACCCATAGAATAAATATTACAACACATGACAGACAAATCTTTGGAAAAAAAGTAATGACTGGTAAGTTACACAGTCATAATGCACAACAGGGGCAATGGAAGATGTATACCAGCCATGATGAAACACAGAAAAACATATCTGACTATGTATTGTCAAGGTATGACATGTTGCAAACTGTGTGCCAGTCACACCTGGATATGTATCACCGATGATAGATGTGTGTTGTAGGGTAATAAATAAGATTCACAGTACACATTGTATATATAAACACATATCCATGTAGTCTGCCAGCAAAGCAAGAGTAAGTCAAGCAACATCACAGATGAGCAAATCCAGATCTAAGAATGCTAGATAATTTCAGCAGAGGACAGAACCAACCCTCCAACCATACATATGAAAGGCAAACTACTAAACACTATGCCAAACAGCAGTATTGTAGCAAAGCAGTATAATGGCTACTAAATAAGCAAGTAGGTGTACATAACCCAAACAAATGTGTAATAGAATGCATATATGTGACACATATGCCATGCCAAAGGCAACACACAGATGTAGACATAATGCATGACTGTCAGTGGCCTGAATAGAATGTACACGAGAGCAATGTCAATACACATACACACACACCAATAACATGTAAGAAAATTTGCAAAAATGTAACACTACAGCTTAAAAAAACATATCAGGTTATGCAGATGGATTTCAACAACATCCACTGGTTAAGACACAAGTATAATGAGAACAAGGATGTATTGCAAGTGCTAGCCAGTGACTTGTGTGCAGATGTCCCGCATCCATAAAATGGCTACGCATTTAACACATCTTCCTCATGTCAGCAATGTAATACATGACAATGGTCAATAATTGCAACAAAGGCAAACATATCTGCAAAATATAATATGGAAATATAAAGGGTGTAGTGAGGTTGACAACCTGGGCCCACATCATTGAAAAGCTGGACAACAATGTAAGTTTGCGCATTGTAAATGCATGTGTACAGCTCACAGGATGCTGACAAAGCCAACCCAAAGTGCAGTTAAGCAAATGGCAAGTGTATGTCAGATGGGCAGACTGATTGCTGATGTCCACAGAAATGGGCATGTATAGATCATAACTACGCAGTAAGGTGCAATCTTGTAACATCAACAGGCATAGTTAAGTAAGCAAAGAATTTCAGTCTCATACACATATTCTCTCATGCCAATGTTGAATAAACAAATACAGGTGCATTACTGAGCAGAAGACATTCCTGTGAGGATCATTACAACACATAAACAATAAGTCAATGAATGCTCACATGTCAAAGGTATAATGTTGTTTCCGTATGGATAGGACTATGTGCAGAGACATGCACAATCATCACTTAATGTGTACAACTATTTGTGCAATATGTGAACTTATGTGAATCAGGAATTGTTGTGGAAATGTACAGCAAACACTGTGTAATATACTGTTACAGAATAAATTATCCTTACCACATTAATGCTACACTGGTATTCAATGCAGTCAGTAAAGGAGGACTGCCCATAAGTAAGGCATACCTGTATATGACCCCACATGGCATCAGCATTGCCAGCACATAACACCACATCATCTCAGTAGGACAGCATGACAACTGCCATCCAAAACAAATGAGAAATGACATGCTGTTCTGTTGCATATCCATGATATGACAATACACAAATAGGAACCATACCACAGTGGTAGTGCTAAACTATGGACAGCATCTGTTGTTTGTCAGTTTCCCACAGTAAAACACACATTTACAGGCTAATTGTTGCAGTACTGACTGCAGGTTAACTGACACAATGCAATGACAGTTGAATATGGGAGGAAACTGTAATGTATTAATGTGTGTAAAGCGCACATTGAAGTATAATTAAATGCCACATGACAATAACACATAATCATGACAGCTACATGGTATGCCTGCACAATAGTGCATATACAGTCCAATTAATTATATGGTAATCAACATGTTGTCAGTGTGACAATGTGAGGTACTGCAAGCTATGCCAGGAGAAGTAGGGCAGTGGATGTGTAACATATGCCAGCATAGATAGCTGCATTTTTGTAAATAATTATATGTCACTTGTATATCAAACTGATTTGTACAGATGTTTGTGTTGAAAATTGTATTTGTAAAGCTGCTTGTATTAAAATGTACCAAAACAGTGTGTCCTGCTGGGCAGCAAAGAAATATACCAGTATGTCTGATTTACTATAACTGTTGAAATCAATATATTGTAACAGAGGATACTGGAAGAGAACAAGTTAATCTCAGTCCAGCTAACTTTGAAAAAAGTTTGAAATTTAGTTACCTGGTTTGGCATAAAGATTGTATGTTACAATTCTGATTGCAGCCAGAGACAAAATGTCTGGAAAAACAAGGACTAGGAATCCAGCTGTATTGTCTCTAGCAGGGAACTAATTGCAACAGTGGAAGGACTGAAGTGTTAAAATGGTTTTATGACTTCAGGAAGATGCAACAAATCTTAGCAAAGCTCTATGTGTGTGTATTGATGACATATTTAGGCGAGATTCTGGTTCATTTGTTAATAAAGGGGGTAGTATGGGAACCAGAGTCAGATGGCCAGATATATGTAATATTCTGTAATCCAGGACTAAAATGATGTTCTAATACCAGATAAGACTGAGGTCTTGGGGCAGTCTGTATTTGGAACCTGACAAAGAAGGACCCCTCACCTACTTCATCTTGCCTTGCTGTAGTAAGTGACCAGGTAATAGTAATTCTTTAGATCAGTCAGGAAAATGTAATGAGATTAGTTAAGTATTGTTTTTCTGTATCTGTGTGAATCTATTCATCTGTGTTATTTTAATATTTCCTGTGATTGAAACTCTGGTGTTTATTGTAACTAGATATTTCATATTTTCATGTTCTTTTATTATTTATTATTAAATATATTTAAAATTTTCATTGTGGCTCATCTTTTAGAGAATGTTTTAACTTTTGAGAGTACTTATATCATTTCGTGACTCACTGGGCACTCCTGAAAGCCTTACTGCATTGGTCAAACACTATCATTCATATTAATATTAATTTCACTAAGTATAATTGGGTACCTTTGTAAGAGCCTTAGAGTAGCTGGCTTTGGAGTGTCTGGTGGCAGTATGACTACCTTATAGTCGGGGCTGAAGGGGGCATAGCTAGAAAATCTGTGCCAGCCTTCCACATCCACAGGTGTGTATGTGTGTGTGTGTGTGTGCGTGTGTGTGTGTGTGTGTGTGTGTGTGTGTGTGTGTGTGTGTGTGTCTATCAGCTACTTGGAGCAGGGACACAGAGCACTGGTTTCACAGAGAGATTGGTGGAGGACTTGTCTTGGACACTTGGCTGAGGACTCAGCTCTACAGCTTTGTCAGTAGGGAGTCTTACTGGGGGCCTGGAGAGAGAGATATGGAAAACCAGACCCCAAACTGAGTGTGTTCCTTGTGTGTTCTTAAAGGAAATTGTGCTTGATGCAGAGAGCTGCATCTGGAAGTACTGTGTGTATCTATCTTTGTTCCAAGTGAACATCCCTCTTCAGTGTCAGTGTTGAGGATTCATGCTCCTTGATTACTGGTCCAGAGAGGGGACATTACAGGCAACATAACACAATTGGAGAACACAGACAATACTTACAGATCTGAGGGACCAGACTAATGGGGATGAGCCTCATGAATTACCAATCTGCCTGAATGAGTTGCACATAGGTTGTGTCATATCCTGGAAGAAGTTCCCATTATGTCCTTCAGCTGTATTTGTAACACATCCGTCACAATTGCCCAGACTTCATTCAGATAATTTTCTCTTTTCTGGTCCTGGCATCATCTTATCCCATGTGCAGCATGCATGATGTTGCAGACATATGCAGGTCCAGATTCTTTGTCATCGTTATTGTCATCACTGTCATCATCAGAGGACTGCAGCTGTTGCCTGGCATGTTCTTATTGTGTTTGATCAGTGATCGCCCAAGAGTGCCATGCTCTGTCAAGATAAATCACAGAACATGACAGAAATGAAAATGTCTACCATGCTGCCCATTCCATAAAGATCATAGCTGACCTTAAAATAAAACTGACATGCACATCTATAACCTAATATATTTAATTAACATCACATTCTCCTGTGAGTTCTATAAATACAAATATGAGACTGAAGGTGTATTTGCATACACTGATGTTTTTAATTAAAACACAGTTATGTTTGAAATGGCATGAACATTAACAAGAAGCACAATTATAATCAACACAATTGCTGCTGGCGAATGGCTCATAATGCACATAACCCTTCCGTTTCACTTTATCTATATGTTATGAACATGTCCAATAACAGAACATTTCAGGCAGAATCTATCTGTCAGCAATGTGAGTATTTCTTTCAAGGCAGTACAATGGCATGCATAACACAGCTTACCAGTGGGAATCATGACATTACCTGAACATTTGAATACTGGCCAGCATGAAATATGTCAACCATGTGCAAAGAAAGCACATGTAACATATCCTGCCATTTGAATGGAATCATGTCTAACATTGCCTCATGCCACATTAACCTAACTGAAATCTGACAAAATAAAAGCTTATAAATGTCAAGATAACATTATTATTGGGACCTGCAATATTTAATAAATTTGTCTGCCTCAGTAAACAGTTCATCTGAGTGTTTGGTCGCATGTCATTTTTCCCCTTTCTTTTTCACTTGTATATCTTCCCTGAGCAGATATGTCTGTGTTTGAATGTAAATTGCAGTCTTGGCATGGAATGAGTCATATAAACAGCCACCAAATGACATTGTTAAAATGAAGACACTTTTGAGATGACAATATTGTGGAAAATAGGCAAGCCATACAACAAACATCTGAGCCAGGCAGCATGGTAATTAGCTGAAACAGCATAAACGTAATGAATACAACAATAACAGATAGCTATAATGTTCAATCATCACTGCCTGTGACATGAGAATCTATTATATGTTGTACTAATAATATTGTATTTGCACAACTGTAAGCATGACATGACTACCATTTGTAGCAGTTAGTATTCTGTAAAATGAAAACCTCCTGATGGTGCTTGCTGATTATGAAATATTGCAAAGAAATGCCCATCTGTACATGTACCCACAAACACAGCATACAAATAGGTTGTAACAAAAACACCCAAGATGTAGGCAGATGCAATACCAATGTTGAACTGAAGGGCATGCCACAATCTGCAAACGACAGTGTGAACACTAACACAGTAAATACCCCTTTGCTCTGTGAATAGGCAGGCTATGCACAGCAGATCAGTCACTGCGAAACACATACAGATATACAAGTATACCAACCCATGCATTATAAGCAGCAATCAAAGCACTTCAAACTTGTATTTAAAGCATCCACCTCAAGGTATGTGTGACAGACACACAAACCCGACTGTCATTTAGGTTGTGGCCTACATTTCAGAAACTATCTTCAGAAAATGCGGCTTGATGCTAAATGATATGGCAACATATTTGGATATGAATCCAACTGTTAAGCACAGCTATAGTGTGATTATTGCATTTTCCTTATCGATACAGTATGGGTAATCAGGCATTCTAAGCAAAATACATGGTAATGTAAAGGCCTGTAAAAAGGATCAGCTGCATTTCATTTAATAAAATTGAAAAGTTAATCAACATACCTCACTGCCTCCGCTGGTCCTCAAACCTGTGCAGTCACTTGATGCACAGGGATTTATTCTGGGTCCGGTCTTTGTCACCTAAAATAAAAAAGAGCAACTATGAATGCCGTAATCCTCAAATAACATGGACACATTTTGCTCTGATCAAGTTTAAGACAATTTACTTCTAAAGAAAACCAGATAATCAACATTTTGCACATGAGCTTTTTACATCTTTGAACACAGTTTGGAGGGCATGAGATTCAAACCTGCAGCTCTAATGTACACCCAAAGTTTAACCTTGATACCTACTTGCTTAGCCAATTCATCTTGAGTAAGGGTGCATGTTGTGAATGCAGTGAAAAGTCTTGGGATTATGACATCAACTGGATGGGGGGTGTGCTCCTAATATGGATCGTGGCTTAGGATTTCAAAAAAATGAACACCAGCTGGGCATGTAGGTAAATACTTAGCAAGAGTGAATTCATGTCATGTCAGCTATGGTCACATCCATTAACAACAACTGAAAACCTTCATTACTTAGACAATGGGATAGTGGAACAGTGTCATGTATCACAGATTTACTGTTAATAACACATACATAAAAGGTGCTGTACATCAGGTACACAGTAAGATATGGGGGAGGACTACATTTAAAGATACTCCTTGGCAAAGTTCACATCACAAAGCAAATGCATACAGCAATAAAGTTGCTTGTTCTGCATGCTAATTGTAACTTTGACCATCTGACTCCCTCAAAAGATAAGGATGAGGGGGTTGTTGAAGTGAATTTAATAATGAATGACGAAACAATACTTGATAGCACATTTTGCAGCAATGCCATAATGCACAAAACTTTCTCAGGCATATAAAAGTCTGTAGCAGGCTTTACTAAACCTGTGCTTAAAGAGCTGCTGTTAACAGACCATTACAGATTATGACCATACTCACGGGAATTCAATGAATATTTGAGCTATTTATAACCAGGGCTGCCAGACGTCCCTATTTGGGCGGGACTGTCCCGAGATCAGCAGCCTGATCCCGAGTCCCGCCCTGCCGGTTTAAATCCCGGCCAGCCTCCGCTTTCTTTGTTTTTTTTTTTTTTTTTTGATTGTCCCGTATACCTGGCATACGGGCCAATCAAAAATTGCTAAACACGGAGCTTCTTGTGTTCCGCATTAAACATGAGAAGCTCCATGTTTAGAGATTTTTGATTGGCCCATATGCCAGTATATGGGCCAATCAAAAATCGCTAAACACAGAGTTACTTATGTTGAATGTGGAACTGCAATGCATAATACACGAGAAGCTCCGTGTTTAGTGCAGAGTTACTGAGCTACTGTTCTTTCATGTGGAACTGTGTTCCGCATTAAAGACCTTTTTTTTTTTTGGTCTTCACTTGCAATGCATTAAACACAAAAAGCTCCGTCGTGTTTAGTGCAGAGCTAGTGTTCTTTAATGTGGAACTGTGTTCCACATTAAAGATCTTTTTTTTTTGTTTTGGTCTTCACTTGCCATGAGAGACCTTCTTTTTTTTCTGTCACTACTTGGGGGGCTGGAAATCTGGCAACCCTGTTTATAACCATGCACAAAATGAATGTTAATATCAATAAGCAGTTGTGCATAGACGAATATTAGACTATGTGTGAAATAAACCAAGATAATTTAATGAACCCACAAAACACCAAAATATAGGCATGCTGGAGGGTTTCCTTACAGGACAAACTAACAGGTAACACACATTTCTTCTTAACCAACGGGTACTGCTTTTGTTACTTCATATTCCTGCAGATAACAGATGAATATGAAAAATTCTGACACTGATTGGCCATTATAATTTAAAGAAATAACAGCTATCAACACATAAATGAAAATATATATGTAAGCAGTCAGACAAGCATTCTTCTTGGCTTAAACAAACAGGACTGTGGTAAGAATGTTCACTTTATTAACATGGAGGAAGTAAATATGTTATTTATGAGTTTGCAGTTAATAAATGGTCTGATCTGTAAATTTAGCAGAATCAATATTTAAAAGTGGCAATTATGCCATGCTATCAGATCATTGGAAGATAATGGATACTTGCTGCGCATTCCACCATTTATTGATACCCATTGGCTACTTGTGTGGAGCACCTCACCGTTACACTGAGCTATTGGTTAATGCACCGAATTTCAAAAAGTTATGAAGAAGTGTGCAAATGGGATTCCAGAACCTTGAATTTTAATGAACCTCATTAATTACCTACGGCATAAATGGCACTTAAAGATGGGTGTACATTAGGTGCTCTCACTTTCAGTGATACCCAAGTCATAGGTACCAGATAAGGTAAACTGGCACCTGCTACCATTTCTGTTTTTGGGAATGTTACCTGTTTTAATATTACTCATTCTCATCTGTATTGTTTATTCCTGAGGTTATTTTGACTTATTCCTATTGAAAATGTGTGCTTTAAGAAAAATGCTTCAACTTACTGAAGTTCTGTCTGATTTACCATTATGTATACAGGTGTTGTCATCTGCATTATGGACATGAATTCATTTTATAATTGCAATTGTATAGACAGATTTAACATAGCAAAAGTGAACAGTACATAAAGACAGATTTACGGATCATCTCTGTGTCTTGCAGGGGACATCATGAACTCCATACATTTTCCATGGGAGTATTGAGTTGTACGTATGGAAGCCTACAGATTCTGACAGCATTTGTATGTACTATATCCTTTTTCTGTAATGGATATTTATTCATTAATGATTCTTAACACAAGTCTTATAACTACTGGCTCAGTATAGAGTATAGAGAAGGATCCATATTTTCAGCGGGCTGCTTATGGACACTAAGGTTTTCTGACCCTTTCCATAAGTTTTTCAAATGGCAGTTTGTGTAGTATTTTAAAATAAACTGCATACAGCCTTCTATGGCATGATGTGGTTGTCTTTAGATTTCCAGTCAGCATATATATATATATATATATATATATATATATATATATATATATATTGTTAGGGGTTCAAATCCTACAAGCAGCCTCTTCAAATGTCATAAGTTATGCTGATTTTAACAGCTGTTACATATGTAGACACTGGTGTTACATTTTATATGTTACATTAGTATTTGTCGCAGTCAATGTTTCATAGACTTTGAATTGCCCAGGAATGCATGCTGCTTATGCTGACATATGCTGTCCACTTTATCATCTGCATAACTGGGCCCTCACAGAAATATAATTATGTGCATAGCACTGTCTTTCAGGGTGACAATTTTTCCCCACAAGAAGATGATATCATACTAGGATGGTCTACAACATGGATGGAGACTTCTTGGATGTGCAAGGAATACAGTATGGAAGAATGAAGTGTTGACTGATATCACCAACATGATTTATGCAGTTGGAGGTCACAACAGATCACATGAGTCCTGTTAAAAATGTTGTTCAGACATAATCCTCCATGAGCCCAACATGTTAAGATGGTATGAGAGGTTGAGGTATGCCACCAGTGATGGACTACCCACTGATACACCTGATGAGATCACAGCATTTCTTCCCTCCATGCATACAACAACTGTGGAGTGATACATCCCTGGGGGTGAGATAGAAGCAGGAGTTCCAGGCAAAATATGTATGTCTTACTTTGCATGAAATGGATGACAATACAGTAATTCATTTCATATTGTTGTTTCATGCATATTCATGTATTGTCATTTTAGATTTACAACAGCAGACTTGAACCATGCATGCAGATCCACACAGTGTGATGACGATGAATGTAAGTACAATGACATATTCTCATATAACTGTAGTGCAGACAGAATGGTACAACCAACATGCATAATGCTGTTTGCATTAATATTCACAGGTTCATCTACTTCTGAACAATACCAGAGAAGGGCAGGTGGCTGTCTCCATACTGCAACATTGTGACCACTACCTGTTATTTCCTCAGCCTCATGTCATGGCACTGCTGTTTACTGTCCCAAGCCGTGCAGGTGCAAGTACAGACAGACCGGGTATGTTACCGCAACAGGTTCATAGTTTGCACCAATGTCTAGGAGACCTGTGATACATGACATTAAAGTCACTGTTTTTCAACACATTAAAGTTGCAATGGGTGTGCTCAATCTGTTTTGGAATCAGACAGGTGTGTACAGAATCTATAATTATCCTATGCTGAATAACTAAGTGCTCAGAGTGCGTTCGCAGTGTTTCTGAAATAGCTCTTACAGCTGATGCACAGAAGTCTTCCTTCAATGTGCTGCTGTGACCATAAATAGTTTTCACGAGCTTTGTGAAATTTGGTCCATGCAGTATACACAATTAGGTATGTGGAGGGAGAGAAGGGACAATGGAAGTAAAAGTTAAGGTAGAGTGAAATGAAGCTGAGAAGAGAAGGGGTAGATGCAGTATATTTGTGACCACATCTCATAGCAAATAACATTAAACACTGTGCCTGTCTATATAGAGTAGAGTAGATATGTGTGTGTGCATGTGCGTGTGCGTGTGCGCGCGTGTGTGTGTGTGTGTGTGTGTGTGTGTGTGTGTGTGTGTGTCTGTGTGTGTGTGTGTGTGTGTGTGTGTGTGTGTGAGTGTGTGTGTGTGTGTGTGTGTGTGTGTGTGTGTGTGTGTGTGTGTGTGTGTGTGTGTGTGTCTGTGTGTGTGTGTGTGTGTGTGTGTGTGTGTGTGTGTGTGTGTGTGTGTGTGTGTGTGTGTGTGTGTGAGTGTGTGAGTGTGTGTATGTGTGTGTCTGTCTTTGTGTGTGTATATAAAGGGATCAGGTGAATCTACTTTACATACTTTAAAAATACTGCCCTTAAGTTCTCTACAGTTCCTGTATAGCAAGTAGGAAATGTGCTCAGCTCACCTAGGGCATCTAAGACTGAGGTTTTAACCTAAAGAACCCCATCTTAAATGCATATAACATAAGTAGGTACCTCTGCATATGCTGACTGCAAACAGGATAGCATAATTGTGGAAGGCAGTGTAAGTATATGCCATGCTTTTTTAGACTTGTTATATTTTTAGTATTAGATTAGTTCTTCTGGTATTAGTTACTCCACAAGTAATTTCCAGGCAGATATATTCAAAAACAGAACTAAATTAGGCACTTCCTCAGAAATGATGCAGAGGTAACCTTTAAGCAACATTTAAGAAATGGAATATGCTGACAATGTCTGAAGCCTTTCTAAACAGCTAAAGTTTTCCAGCACTTTGATTAATGACTTTTTACATTTACTCCAGATAGTTTGTTTGAAGGCTACAAAATGCAACATAATATTCAGTAACTGGGGCAGAGCAATAAGGAATAAAGTATTACAGTGATCTCCCTAGAACAATTAGATATGCTGTTTATTATTTGTTTGCAAGATTATATGCTTTTTGACTTTGGTAGATACACAACAGTCAAAATTTAAATTGTATCTAAAATTTTCTTCACATCTTAAATGATGATGTAATTTTTACTGATTAAACCATTTGATTTATAATCACCATTTACATCTTATGATTTGCAAATTCATTTCATAATGATAGTTTATGTTCTGATCTTCCTTTACCAGAGTCACGTAATGAAGCTAAAGCTGCTATCATTACTATTGCATCATGGGTGTACTTTTTGTAGACATTCTTGAAAAACTTTTTTTTTTTTTTTTTAATTACATTATCCAGTTTGAAAACATCAACATAGTTGACAATAGTTTCTTAAAGGGTGAAACCACTTAACCTGTTCAGGCTACAGTAAATGATTATGGGTAATTTATTGCAAATCAGTAGTTAAAGGATAAACTACTATACCAAATAAAGGTAATTTCAAATAAATGTGCATACATGTTGTACAGTGCAGTGTATGCTTATTCTGTATAAGTGGTGCAAAGTATTTTTTTAACATCTAGGGGAGGTTCAGAAATGTTCTGTGGTATGAGGGAGGCACAGTGTGTAGCCTAAAATAGAAGAGAGCTCGATAAGAGATCACTCCGTGAGACGGTACTGGCAAGCTGAGATGCTACTGGCAAGCTTTATTGGGCAAGACAGGTAACTGTCCAACTGACTGTGCCTTGATGCTTAACCAGTGCCTTACGTGGAATACTGCTGAATGACATAGCACAGACAGGAGTGTTGCATCACAGGCTGTTGGTTTCTCTTCAAAGAATGTCACATCACTGACTTTCAAGATGGCTGCACAGTAATTAACAGGTTGATTGGATTTCTTCCACTGTGAAAACTGCAGCCAGCAAGACCTATATAACTGAGTAAAATTGAATTACTTGATAACAATTAAACAACTGACTACCAAAGATGACATTTTGAGAAAGTATCAGACTTGGAGAAAGTATCAGAAAATCAAGCAGAAAAGGAGAAGAGAAAGCTCTACATGGGAAGGATCTTGCAGTAGTTTCAACTATGGTAGAGGAGATGGCTTGCAGTAATTTAGGAATTTATACACTGAAATAACAAAAAAGCTGGGGAAAAACAGAAGAAGCAAAAAAAATGCAGGATGAGCAAGAGGCTTCCGAAAAAGAACTGTTTCAAAGAAGAGTTAATTTAGAAGACAAAACACAAACAGAAACCACAAGCTTTTTCAGATGTTCATAGGTTCATAGGTAGATAACAGGCTATTAGCCCTAGGGCCTATATAAGCCTAGCCAAAAAGGTACCCTGGCTTTCGCCACCCAAGAAAATTATTTTCCTGTGCCTCTGTCGAGTAGAGCCACAGAAGTGATCCCTGGGGTGAATTTCCTATTTCTCATCCAATCATCAAGATTTTTCTTGAAGAGTGCTAATGAGGAGCTCTGTTTGACATAGATAGGTAGTCTGTTCCAGAGTATGGGAAGTCTCTGGGACAGGAATCTATCCTTCCAGCATGTTCTGTTTAGTGTGGTGACAAGGTTTAGGTCCCTAGAGCATGTAGCTCAGAGGGATTGGGATTTCTTTAAGTGGAGCATGTCCAACAGCTCTGGGTTTGACATAGCCTTGTATGTTAGGCAGAGATTGCTTCTGAGTAGGCGATATGCGAGTTATGCTTAACTGGAATTTGAAGGAACAAACACTATACATTTTAAGAAAATGTGAATATGCAACTACACTGTTGTTCCACAGCAGGATTTATTAATTGAAAGGACACATTTTGTGCATGCACAAAACCTGGCCATGAGAAAGCAGTCAAGACCTACATTAGTAAAGGTGCAATCATACCAGCAGAAAAAAGTTGCTCATGACAACAGTGTGGCAGAAAGGAAAATTATTAAAAAAAATGGGGATAGCAGACTGCTTAAGTAAGTAGTTATTCACTGTACAACAGGCTTGAGAGAAGCAAGATTTTCCCATTAAACTGGGAATATCGAGAGGCAAATATGAGATTCAAGTTGTTGCATTAGACTGTCTTTATAATATTTTTCATGGAGAATCAAATATGTTTTTGGCTAAAGAATAAGCTAATGAGAATTGGAAGCAATTTAGCCAGTACTTTTTAACATCTAATGGAGGTTAAGGGAGGCTCAGTATGCAGTCTGAAAAAGAAACGACTCTAGATCACTCTGTGAGACCCCCATGGCAAGCTTCATTGGACTACACATCCAATGATCCATCGGACTGATTGCGGTTTGATGCTGAAGAGTGATCCAGAAAGCAGAAGGCGATGCTGCGTCTTATTCTTCTGAGAATCACAAAGCTCATAGACAGACGCCAGTGAAACCTCTTCTTTTGTTTAAAACCAAAAAAGCTTGAGTGACAGAAAAAAAAAAGACATGGGAGCTGAGCAGAAGATTCCAGAATACTATGGACTGGAACCAGAGACTGGTGTTGTAAAATGGAGATGATAAGGAAGAAGACTGGCAATCCTGTGAAATTTATGAAAAAAAGAATGGGAAAGCAGCTCTCTAACACAGGAAAGCCAGACCCTCTGACAGGCAGCAGCCTATGTAGGATAAGTACCTGTAACTCACTGCACTTATATACCTGATCAGATACACACCTGGCAGGGAATGGCAGTCCATTGACATAGGACAGACAGTGTCTCTACCATCCTGTTCAGATACACACCTAGCAGGGAATGGCAGTCCACTGACATAGGACAGACAGCACCTCCACCATCCTGGCAGCCCTGGCTGGTCTGAAACCAGCATTTGTAACTCACTTCACTCATGCTTCTGTTTACTGTATGTCTAACAAAGAATGGCAGCTCTCTGACATATGACAACAAGCACCTCCCATCCAAGCAGCCCTAAGCAGTGAGCAGTACATATGAGAACATCAGTATCCATTATGGCATAACCAACTATGTACCAATATGTGACTCAATGTTTACTGTGACATAGCAACCTCTGTGTACCAATGCATGCCCCTGGTGCAGGAATGTATCCCACTGGTGACATATGAGAGACTAAAAAATTCAGAACTGCAGATAATAATGGCTTGCTGTAGATACTCAGGTTGCATAAGAAATGGCTGTTCTTGGAGGGGAACATCTGCATGATGTTGTGTGGGAAATAGTGCAGCAAAATGTTACTGCTCTGGGTGGGAACTTCATCAGAAAACATTCTAACCACCCCAAAACAGCATTTAAATACCTAATTAACAGTCACATGACTAGAGATATCAGATTTAAAAAGAAAGCTCTTTTTTATGTATGTACAAATAAATATAGTAAAAATAATATAAATAAGTCTGTAAAAAAAGTGTATAAAAAATTAATATTTTCACATTCAAATGAATATTATTAGATAAAACTATAAAAACTTTACTACTTAGTTTGCAGAAAACATTTTATGCTAATAGTATCGTTTAAACCTGGTGCACAGTCTGCACCCAAGTAAATTTGCCATAAAGATTCCATGCATTCTAACCAGGTTTTATAATCACCTGAAAATGTTTCTTGACTAATACTATCTATCACTGAAAAAACAAACTTTCTGAAGTTAATACAAATACCAGCATGTTTTGCCAAAGCATTAGTTTGTTCTTTTTTCTTTATTGCTAAGAGGTGTTCATAAATACGTCTCTTAAGACACCTAGAAGTCTGTCCTATGTAATAACTTGGGCAGGAAAAACATTGTGCAACATATACAACAATTTCACTTCTACAAGTATAACGTTCTTTAGCCCAAAAGGTTCTTTTGATGTGACTAAATTCAACTGAAAAAGTGTTACTAATATACCTACACTGTCTACAAGAGTTACAAGAATAACTACCTTTTTTCTGACTGGGCATAATCTTTATATCAGTTTTAATATTGCTACCCTGTTCTAGTAAACTCTTAATGTTTGTAACTTTTTTATAGGTAAACAGAGGTCGCAATCCTATGATCTTAGCTAAATCCACATTACCTAATACGATTTTTCAATTATCAACAATAAATTTTCTAATAGTCCACATCTCATTGACTATAGGGAGTGGAAATGAACAGGCAAAACCATTAATAATATTCTTAGAATGGCCACTGATAACCTGTCCTTCATTCAATGTTTCACACTGGATATAACCTCTTAAAATTGGACTCCCTTACCATCTCTTAACTTCAGAACTTCTTTTTCTATTTGTTCCAGCCATAATCTATCATAACCTCTAGCCTCAAATAAAATTCTTAAAAGTCTCCATTTCTTTTATAAAATTAGTATCTAATGTAGTTAATCTACTCAGTCTAATTAGTTGTCCTTTGACAACACATTTTTTATATATGAGGAGGATGGAGGCTATCCTTATGCAGGTATTGGTTGGCAAATACTGGCTTTCTATAAATGCTACTAATAAACTGCTTGGACTGAAAGTCAAATGTCAAATTCAAATCCAAAAAGTTGAGACTACAACCAAAACCACTGATAATAAACTTTAAAAATTCAGTGCAATCATTTAGGTCAGAAACAAAAATCTCAAAGTCTTCGTAGCTACCTTGCCAGAGAAAAAAAAGATTGTCAATGTAATGGCGATATACCAATATTTTATCAAACAACCTATGTTTACTAAGGAACTTATTCTCCCAATTCACCAACACGAGATTAGCAAAAGCAGGGGCAACTCTAGCCCCCATAGCTACACCTGATGTCTGTTTGTACAATTGTTCATTGAATTTTAAAAAATTATTATCAAGAACAAGATCCATTAGTGCTCAAATGGTAGTTATTTTAGAATTATCAAAACTGATGCTGGTACTCAGATATTCTCTTAAAAATTCCAAACCTACTTCCTGATCTATGCAGGCATAAAGAGATACCACGTTAAGAGAAGCAAAAACAAATGTACTGTCTGGTAATGTAAGATCCCTTAACATTTCTAGTAGATGCCATGAATCCTTCAAATATTATTTCGAAACCTGCATCACAGGATTTAAAAGGAAATCTAACCAGATAGACAATGTTTCTGTCTTAGACTTTGCTGCAGATATAATGGGTCTAAAAGGGGGGTTAACATTGTTTTTTTGTACCTTCAGAATACCCAAAAGTACTGCCATTTTAGGGAACTCAACTTATAAATAAGAATAAGTTTGATAATCTACTTCTCTATGACAAAACATATCAAACAATAAGGTGTCTAATTTCAAATAACTATTTTTAATAATAGACACATCAACCCTTTGATATGTATTGTCTTTTAACATTTCTTCCATAGATGTAATGTAGTCTTTTGTATCCATAATGACACATTTTCCCCCTTTGTCTGCTTTCATAACCCTTAACTGTGTGGTAGTACACATACTTCTAAGTGCTACTTGTCATTTTGAGGCTGACTCTGACACTTATCATGGAAGGCAATTCACAGGACACATTGCTCAATTTATCCACCCATCCAGTACCAGACAACTTTGCCTCTTTCTGAGCAAATTACAGCTGTCATTACAACTGCCATCAGTAGGGGGCTCAAAAGAGCAGGTGGATCTCAGGCAGTTTCTGACAACATTTCTGGCTCTTCTGGCCAGCAACGTAACTTGTCGAGCGAAACCAATGTGAGCACAGCTGAAGATATTCAACTTGAATCAACACCGTTGCTTAACAACAACATTTTACAGCATGTTTTTCAAATTCATGCTAACCCGTTTTCTGACATTATGAATTCATCAAACAATGAGTCAGTAAGTACTGATAACTCAAACAATGCTGTTGTTGAGCAAAGTAGATGTAAAAAACTTATTTTGGACTTTGAAAAACTTACTTTGAAATATGTAATGCTTAATGTCGAAATAAGCTACTTTGGTGAGTGCATTAGATGAAAGTGTGTCCCGCAAGGCTTGCGCTTTAACAAATTTCTGAACTGTGTGAGAACTGGGGACCAATTACATAGTCAACTTGTTGAGCTGTTTAATGAATCCGCTATCAACATGATGCGGATTCTTGTTGAACATTACCAGAAACAGATGGAAGAAGCAAAAGTCACTATGAGCAACTTGGACTTAGGGTTACCACCTTTTCAAATAGCCAAAGTAGGACATTTTTAGTACAAACACCAGATTTTACAGGCCAACCCATACCCATGGCCAGTAAAAGTATAGAACTTAACTTTTTTGCCTAAATAAAAGCTTATTCTTGTGGCATTTTAGTTGCTTATTCTGTTTCTTATAACATTTAGATATTTCACCACAGCAAAAATAAGAAGCACTGGGAGCCACGAGCCATAGGAACAGACTTTATTAAATCCAAAAGCATTAAAATCCACCAAGAAATGCTGAACTACTTCTCCGCGTTTTATGTCACAAATGTAACTTCATCAGCATACTTGAAATATTCAAACTCTTATTTTATATAATCTTATGACATTACCTAACCAACCAATGCATCCGTTTAATTAATCTGAAGTGCTTTCAAGTTAATTAGGATGATTGAAAACATTTATACAGCCATTTGAAAATTTCCAAGTGAACAAATAAAAGATAACATTTAAAATTATTAATTCATTATATCTTAAACATCTTAATTAAATCGATGTTTTAAAGACAATGTTTTACAAGACAATGCATAGGGAAATGTTTAAACACCATATTTATATCGGAACATTTACTTATTCAAGTAGCTTCCCTCAGCTTTAAATAAATCTGGATTCGATCCAGGCACACAATGAATGTGTATAGCTAGATAGCTAAATATCACCATCTAGTGGCTTTATGTGCAAACTGCATGCTTTTCTGAAAGGACCTTAAAACTTTATTATTATAGAATTCATTGTGCTATTACTAAATATACTACCTCTAAAAACATATTTCTAAAACATATATGTTCTATTATCTATACTTTAATTACATAAATATGTTAAAAACTTTATAAAAACATATATTGATATGTGTATATGGAATAAATACTAGAGCACCAAATACATATTCTACCTATTCTAACTTTCATAAAAAAACATAAATCAATGTTAAAACCAGATAAATTACTAATTTACAAAAACCTCCCTAAAATTTTATATAAACCGACCTACATATTTTCTCTCATCTCTAATCATAAACTTTCTCTAAAAAGATACATTAATAACTAACGCATATTTAATATTAACAAAATTTGTTAAAAATTGGCTAAAAATTTGTTAAAAATATATATAAATATTATTATATAAAACTATTCATAATCTAGCTGCTCTTAGTTTCAATATAGGGACCATTGAAACATGTTCATTTAATCTTGGCTTTTTGTTAGCTTCCAATACAAGCTGCCAATATAATTTTCTGACTTCAATTCTGTTTTCCCAGTCACCTCCTCTAATTTCTTGAGGGATAACTTCTTATACAAAAAAAAAAACAGGAACATAGCTTGCTGGCAATCTATTGTATGCTTATAAAGGGCATTATTAGTATCTTTTTTACTAATGTCGTATATGTGCTCATATATTCGTCTTTTAAATGCCCTTTTGGTTTTCCCCTACATAAAAGGAATTACATATTTGACATTCTGCTAAATACACTATTCCTTTTGTATCACAATTCACATAGGCCTTACTACTAAGTAATCTCATTCTTGCTTTTAGATAATAATTATCTTTATTAAGTACATATTTACATTGTTTGCACCTACCACATTTAAAGGTGCATTTTTTCCTATGGCTATTTTTTTTTTTTATCTCTAGACCTATTTTCTAATAAATTTTTAATATTCCTGTCTCTTCTATAACTAAATGTAATGGGTTGTTTAAATATTGTAGTCAAGTCAAAGAATTCTGAAAACATTTTCCAATTTTTATCTACGATTTGTCTAATAAGAGCAGATGTGTAGTTATAATTCATAATATAGGCACCATTATATTTCCCTTTATGATTTTCTAATTTACTATTTTCTTTATTATTATTCATCATTTGTATATTTATTTGAAAACCCTTTCCTAACAAGGGGCTAAAATCTCTTTCCCTGCTTAATTTTACTTCTTCCAAAACTTCTTCTATAAAATTACTAGGGTACTTTCTCTCTAGAAACATTACTTTTAATTTATTACATTCCTCCTCAAATACTTCTTGAATGGTAGCCATTTTTGACACTCTAATAAATTGTCCCTTCACAAGATTTATTTTTTGCTTATATGGATGGGAACTAATATAGAATAAATAAGAATTAGAAAATGTCTCTTTTCTAAATATTTTAGACTCAAACTAATTTTCTTGCTGGTTTTTATATATTTGTATATCTAAATAATCTAATTTATCTTTATTAGTTTTATAAGCAAATTTTAGAAAATCTGTACTATTATTAATATATTTCATGAATTCTATTATTTTTTCCTCTGAATCAAGCCAAAAAAAGCAAAGATCATCTAGGTATCGCTTATAAAAATTATAATGTGTAGTATATGGTGATCCAACAAGGTATTTCTTTTCCCATATGTTTAATACTATATTTGCAAATCTGGGGGCACAACAGGTTCATAGGTTCATACTAGGCTACCTGCCCTAGGGCATTTATAAGCCTAGCCAGAGTGTGTATGGCTTTCACCACCCATTTTAAATTAATTTTGCTATGCCCTTTTTCAAGGTTAGTACACTGTGCCTCTGTCTAACAGTGACACAGAAGTGATACCCGGGGTAAACCTATGATCTCCCATCCACTCATCAAGATTCCTCTTGAAGAGAGTCAATGAGGGACTCTGCCTAACCTGGACTGGGATTTTATTCCAGAGTGAAGGGAGCCTCTGGGTTATGAATCTGTCCCTCCAGCATGTCCTATTTATTTCAGTGCTGACGTTTAAGTCCCTCGAGCGCGTAGCTTGATGGGATTTGGATTTTCTGAGGTGCAGCATGTCCATTAATTCCGGGTTGGACATGGATTTATACGTCAGGCACAGATCGCCTCTGAGCAGGCCGTATGTCACTGAGTAGAGCTGGAGTTTCTTTAACCGGGCAGCATACGGCATCTGTTTGATCCCCTCGATCCTCTTGGTGAGGTACTTTTGGGGTCTTTCCAGTTGCTGCAGGTGTCTAGTAAGGTACATCCCAAAAGGGGCATTGTACCCAATTATGGGCCTGATGAGGGATGAGTAAAGAGGCACGATGATCTCCCCTGATCTAGATGTGAATCCCTTCATGATTAGGGGGCTATATAAAATGTTTTTCTAACCACTTTGGCCACATGGTTGTCAAATGAGAGATTGCTATCAACTTGGGTCCCCAGGTCCCTAATTACTTCTTCTGTACTTAATGGATTACCACCTATGTGGTAATTTGTGGGCACTTTGTTTTTGCCAAAGGGGATGACTATACACTTTTTGGCATTTAGCTTGAGGCCATGGCTCTGGCACCAATTGCCTGTTTCTATGAGGCCGTTTTGGAGGATGCTTGTGTCGGCTGGAGAGTCTATTATGGCGCCCAGTTTGCAGTAATCTGCAAACTTGGTCAGCCACAGTCCTTCCATGTTGGCCTGTACCTCCGAGAAATATATACAGAACAAGAGAGGTCCCAGGACTGAGCCTTGTGGGACGCCACTTGTAACTGGTTTGGAGTCTGACATGGCTCCAGCTATTCTAACCATGTGGGTTCTTTCCTTGAGCCAGTTTGCAACCCATCTAATGACATAGGGGTTTATATTTAAGCTGGTGAGCTTATCTATAATGCCCGAGTGGGGTATTGTATCGAAGGCTTTTGCGAGGTCCAGGTAGGCTGTGTGGACCACCTTCCCCTTGTCAATGGCCTTGGTGACTGTTTCAAAGAAATCGACCAGGTTTAAGAGGCAGGATCTGCCCTTAACAAAGCCGAACTGGGTAGGATCCAGTGTCTGTAGGTCCCCAATATCTTTATTTATAAGGTCCATGATGATCCGTTCCATAGCTTTGCAGACCAAGCTAGTGAGACTTATGGGGCGATAGTTTCCAGGATCCATTGAGGCACCACCTTTGTGGAGAGGGACCACTGTTGCTGTACGCCACTCTTTGGGTACATATCCTGTAGTAAGGCTGAGACTGAACAGTAGTTTTAGGTTTGGGTTTAGCTCTTCTTGGAGTTCATGTTGGACGCAGCCCGGGACACCGTCTGGTCCCATTGATGCTGTGTTTCTTGCTTTGGAGAGGGCAGCTCTTACCTGAGCATCTGAGATGTCAGGGGGGCAGCACTCTGCTGGGATAGATATTAGCCCTTTTGGTGGGGAGGGGGGGGGAGAAGTTTGCACTGAACCTGTTAGCTAGGATGTTGGCAATGTTTGTGGGTTTGGTGTATTTTTTGTCATTTTGAACTAATTCTGAGCATATCTGGGAATTCCCACCCAGGTTCCTAACATAACTAAAGAAAGCCTTGTGATTATCCTTAGTGTCCTGTGCAATTTTTCTCTCGAAGCTGGCCTTAGACGATTTTATGAGTGCCCATAGTTTTTTGCTAATACTGATCAGAGATGCCTTCCCTTTTTGGGATTTTGCTCTGACATGTAGTAGCTTTCTCCTTCTATTGTATAGTTTGTTTATGGCTGGGGTCCACCAGACAGGACGTCTGCCTTTGGAGGATTGGGTCTTGGTTTTATTTGGGATTGCATGATCCATGCATTCCTGAAGGTGTTCATAAAATGCGTTTATAAAGGATTATGTGGTCTGGGCCATATTATCCACAGGCCCGGGGGCTTTGAAGGATTCCACCTCAGTTTTGAGGAGTGTGAAATTTGCTTTAGAGAAGTTTTTCACTGTGGTTTTCTGGGCATGGGGTGGGGTCGGGATGTGAATATCCAGTGAGATTAGTTTATGGTCTGATCTTACCAGTGAGGGATACACTTCTGCTCTGGAGCATAGAGTCCCCATGTTGGTGATGATCAGGTCCAGTATGTTTTCCCCGCTTGTGGGAGTGGTATCAAGTTGTTCCATAGCATTTGAGTTTATAAATTCTAGGAACCTTTGGGCTAGGGTGTTGGAGCTAGAGTAATGCTCCCAGTCTATGGTTGGGTAGTTGAA
The DNA here is from genome assembly GCF_019279795.1 of Protopterus annectens. Classification (NCBI taxonomy): domain Eukaryota; kingdom Metazoa; phylum Chordata; order Ceratodontiformes; family Protopteridae; genus Protopterus; species Protopterus annectens. Next base: position 1,693,658,182 of record NC_056726.1, read on the forward strand.
GTCGCCCAATATAATGGTGTTTGGAGAGACCTTCATATTTTCCAGTGTTCTCAGGAAGGCCGAGTGGGGTTCCTGGGTTTGGGAGGGTGGTCTGTAG
>NC_056726.1:1693958778-1694051278 GCF_019279795.1 Protopterus annectens
TATAAAGTAAAATAATTTTTATCTCTTTTTTAAACATATTCTTTACTTCTATTCTTATAATATCCATATTTAATAATATTCATATTTATTTTATCCACTTCTTTATATCTTCTAAAAAAATCTTCTTTACATAGTTTTTCCGATAAATTTTTACTTTTTTGCATTTTAAAAGCACATGTTCATAGTTTCTTCTTCTTCTTGACAATCTAAACATATTCTATCAATTTTTTCTTAAATGGCATGTTTCCAACTGACAATTTATCTATTACCAGTCTCCACAAAAAAAACTTGGATTCTTCTTTCTGCTTATACCATTTTGTTTTTATTTTTATAGCTTTCATTTTTTCATCTGTTAGATTTTTTCCATGGTTTTACACATTGATATTTTATCATATACATTCTCACACCATACTTTTCTATCTTTTTCAATATCATCAGTTTTTTATTTTCCCCAAAAATATGTTTTTGGTAGCATTTCATTTCCTCATTTATGCAGTCTTAAAATTTATCATACTTATATTTAAACAACTTTACTACTAATCTCTCATCTTTTTTTTATTTATCCACCTTAACACTTTGTATAAATTCAATGAAACAGCATATACCACTAGGTAAACCTCCTGCTTTTTTATTTACATAAAAAACTCCTCTTTTTTACTGGGTTTATTCTAGAACCCCATATAAAAGAAGATATATTCTGCAATGACTCCTTTTCAAATACTGTTGGCAACATAAATGCACTTGCTAAGTATGCTAGTTTCCCATCAGCACTGAATTTACCAAATAAGTCTTTTTTTATAATAATTTATATGTTATTCAGAAATGGCACGTGTGTTTTATTTCTTCTACTGTTTTTCTCATTCAATTCTACTTATATTTTTACTCCCATATTTTATACCTAGCACAGAAATTGCATTCATTGTAAAATATATGCCCCTACCTTTACTACATCACCTAAACTTTTACTTTTCTCTATATTTAAAGCCACCCCTGTCACATGTAGACACCCATTTGCGCAGATTATTAGCCACATTTTGTTTTCCTGCAATTATTGTAATGTCATTTGCATATGTTAACAAAACTACAATATTTAATCCTTCAGAAGTTATATACTCCACCTCCTTCATTTTTGTATTTTATTTCACATACTATCACATTCATAACTAATGCAAAGAGTATACAAATCATTGGACACCCCTGTCTTATACCACTCTTCATAGGTACATCTTGGCTTAACTAGCCATTTACAAGTATTTTTACTTTATTATTGCTATATGCTGACATACATAAGTTCCTAATTTCTCATTTATATTATATTTTGTCATTATTACTCATAAGAATTCATGTCTAATTGTGTCAAATGCATTATTAAGGTTTAATAACATGATTTTTGCTTCTTCTTTTCTATTCATAATATCATCCACAATTTCTCTATCATTAATAATTCTTGACAACCCATCCCTTTTATGCTATATATACTATCCTCCTTAATATTTACCATTTTAGTTTCAAATCTGTTTTGTATTATTTTATAAAAATCATATAATGTTATAATCATTATTATTCAATACTCTCTATATTCAAAACTCCATTTTCTTTCAGTGTTCTTTTATCTTCCTTCTTCCATATGAATTAAAGTATTCCATTACATAATTCTTTACACATAAAATTAGCATTTAACCATTCATTCAAAATTCAAAATATTAAAGTTTTTTTTTCTTGCCAATCCCTTAAATTTTCATGCATTTGCTACTTTATCCCATCTAGTCCTGCAGCAGAATCTATATTTACTTGTCGTAATATTTTATCTAAATTTATCTAATTTAAATACATATCCTTTTTAACTCTCTATTCTCTTTTTCTAACAACTTTTTTGCTTTCCATATTTTTCACTACCTTCTTTTTTCTTTAAGCATTTCTTGTGTAAATTGTACTACACTAATAGTTTCATAGTTTCATAGCTAAGTACTAGGCTATCGGCCCTGGGGCATTTGTAAGCCTAGCCATAGTGATATGGCTTTCACCACCCCATGTAGTGGTACAGAATAGATTTAGAATACTGTGCCTCTGTCTAATAGTGACACAGTGAAGAGCCCCTTACATAAATGAATTAGTTTACTGTGCCCCTGTCTAGTAGTGACACAGAGGTGACCCCCAAGGTAAACCTATGCTCTCCCATCCACTCATCAAGGTTTCTCTTGAAGAGTGTCAGTGAGGGGCTCTGCCTAACATGAACTGGGATTCTGTTCCAGAGCAAGGGAAGCCTCTGGGTTATGAATCTATCCCTCCAGCATGTTCTATTCATACTTGTGCTGAGGATTAAGTCTTTGGCTCTTGTGGTTCTGATGGATTTGGATCTTTTGAAGTGGAGCATGTCCATCAGATCCTGATCGGACATGGCCTTGTATGTCAGGCACAGATCACCTCTGAGCAGGTGGTATGTTACTGAATAGTGCTGGAGTTTCTTTAGTCTGGCAGAATAAGACATATGTTGGAGACCCTTGATCCTCTTGGAAAGATACTTTTGTGGTCTCTCCAGCTGTTGCAGTTGCCGGGTGAGGTACATACCAAATGGGGCATTGTACTCAATCATGGGTCTGATAAGGGAGGAGTATAGGGGTACAATGACCTCCTTTGATCTGGATGTGAATCCCTTCATGATAAGGTGGGCAAGGTAGAATGTCTTTCTAACCACTTTGGCAACGTGGGTGTCAAATGAGAGGTCACTGTCTACTTGAGTCCCCATGTCTCTGATTACTTTTTCTGTACTCAGTGGGTTACTGTCTATGTGATAATTTGTGGGTACCTTGTTTTTCCCAAAGGGGATGACTATACATTTTTTGGCATTTAGTTTAAGGCCATGACTCCGGCACCAGTTGTCCGTTTCTGTGAGGCCATTCTGTAGGATGTATGTGTCAGCTGGTGTATCGACTATGACGACTAGTTTGCAGTCATCTGCAAACTTCGTCAGCCACAACCCTCCCATGTTTGCTTTAACATCTGCAAAATAAATTCCGAACAAGAGGGGTCCCAGGACAGAGCCCTGTGGGACACCACTTGTGACTGGCTTTGAGTTTGACATGGCACCAGCGATTTTGACTTTATGGGTTCTGTCCTTTAGCCAGTTTGCAACCCATCTAGTGACATATGGGTTTACATTTAAGCTGCTGAGCTTATCTATGATGCCTGAGTGGGGTATTGTGTCAAAGGCCTTAGCTAAGTCCAGGTAGGGTGTATGGACTGCTTTGTCCTCATCAATGGCTCTAGTGACTGTTTCGAAAAAATCAACCAGGTTCAAAAGGCAGGATCTGCCCTTTACAAAGCCGAACTGGGTGGGATCAAGTATCTGTAGGTCCCCAATGTCTCTGTTTATGAGTTCCATAATGATTCTTTCCATAGCTTTGCAGACCAGGCTGGTTAAGCTTATGGGGCGGTAGTTCCCAGGGTCTGTAGAGGTGCCTCCTTTGTGGAGTGGGACCACTGTTGCTGTACGCCAGTGTTCAGGTACATATCCTGTGGTTAGGCTAAGGTTAAATAGCATTTTTATATGCGGGTTAAGCTCCTCTTGGAGTTCATGTAGCACGCAACCCAGGATACCGTCAGGTCCCATTGATGCTGTGTTTTTAGCTTTGCTGAGGACTGCTCTCACCTGGACATCTGAGATGACAGGGAGATTACATTCAGCTGGGATAAGTATTTCATCTTTTGGGGGTGAGGGAGGGGAGAAATTTGCACTGAACCTGTCAGCCAGAATGTTGGCAATATCTGTGGGTTCAGTGTATTTTTTGTCGTTGTGAACTAACTCTGAGTATATCTGAGGGTTTCCACCCAGGTTTCTAACATAGCTGAAGAAGGCCTTGTGGTTATTTTTAGTGCCCTTAGTGATTTTTCTCTCAAAGTTGGCCTTGGGTGTTTTTATGAGGGAACGTAGTTTTCTGTTAGTGCTGATCAGAGATGCCTTCCCTTTATGGGATTTAGCTCTGTCATGCAGTAGCTTCCTTCTTTTGTTATACAATTTGTTTATGGCTGAGGTCCACCAGACAGGACGCTTGCCTTGGTGGAGAGGGTCTTGGATTTATTTGGGATTGCATGATCCATGCATTCTTGGAGATGTCCATATAACGCATTTGTGAAGGATTCAGCATTGTGGGATGTGGTTTCCACTGGCCCAGTGGGCTTAAAGGATACCATCTCAGTCTTAAGAAGAGTGAAGTCGGCTTTTGAGAAGTTTTTCACTATAGTCTTTTGTGCTGGGGGTGTAGGTGGGATATGTATATCCAGTGTGATTAGTTTGTGGTCAGATCTCACTAGTGAGGGGTATACTTCCACTGTGGAGCATTTTGTCCCCATGTTTGTGTTGATCAGGTCTAGTATATTATCTCCCCTAGTGGGAGATGTGACTAGCTGTTCCAGTGCATTTGAATTTATGAAGTCCAGGAACCTCTGGGCCAGGGTGTTAGGGCTAGAATAATGCACCCAATCTATGTTAGGGTAGTTGAAATCTCCCAGTATGATGGTATTTGGTGATACATTGATATCCTCCAGTGTCTTCAGGAAGGCTGAATGGGGTTCCAGAGATTGGGAGGGTGGTCTGTAACATGCTACCAGTTGTATAGCAGTATTGCCTATGGTAAGTTGCACCTGTATGGTCTCCGATGCTTCATGTGTTGCTACTAACCTGGAGGTGTCGGTGCCCTTGATGAATATGGACACTCCCCCTCCCTTTGTGGTTCGGCCCAGGTTTTGGGGTCGAAAAGCATGATACGAGGTATAGCCTGGTAGCACTGGGGTGCTCTCAGGAGCCTTGAACCAGGTTTCCGTTACTGCACAGACGTCAATGTTCTCCATACTGAGGAGTGCTTCGAGAGCCTGCATCTTGAGGTTTAGACTTCTGACGTTGAGCAGCATTACCCTTAGTTTTTTTCCATTTTTGTTTTCTAAGGAGGTGGGTTTGTCTTTTGAGCCTTGTCTAAAAAAGGCACTATGGGGGTGGCAAGAGCCTTAGCCAATATCCGGAAGCCCAGTGGTGACAGGTGTAAGCCGTCCCTTGTGAAGCAGCGTGGCTTGTCCAACATGTCATCCCAAGCAGACAGACATTGGATCCCCTTAGAATGACACCAGTACTTGAGCCAATTATTAAAGCTGATCATCTTGTCATTGTATTGTGGCATCATTCTTGGTGAGGGCAAGATGCTGCTCAGGGTCAGGGTCATACCAGCCTGGGCTACATAATCAGAGAGCTCCTCTATGTCTCTTTTCATGTAGTCCAGGGAGGTACATCTCAGGTCATTCACGCCAGCATGGACAATGATGGAGTCATATTTGTACTTGCTTTGGAGTGACCTGAGTGCGTGTGTTATGTGGCGGATCCTAGCTCCTGACAGGCAGCTCACAGTCACCCTCTCCTTGCTCAGCCTGGCAAGCGGGACATCAGTGTGTCTAACTATAGAGTCACCTATTACTAGTGTATCAGGCATGGTGTTTGGCCTTAAGGGCTGTGATTGCTTGACACACTGATTTATTGAAGTATGTGTAGCATGTGTTGTGTTTTGAGGTGGTGGATTTTTGGGTGTCTGCTTCGGGGGCCTCTGTTGTTTTGGTAAGTTTTTTATTAGAGCCTCCGAGTATGTCTTTGTGTTGTTATGTGTTTGGTTTGCAGTTGGGGTAGGTCTATGTGGGACTGGATTTGTTGTGTGCGTGGTTACCATCTCCTCCTGTCTGGTCTTGCCAGCCTTGAGTTGAGAGAGTTCAGCCTCCAGTTTGGCTATATAGTTGCATCTCTCACATATATTTGTGTTTGGTGGGAGGAGGAGAGGGTTGTTTGTGTACATGAGACAATTGTAACATTGTCTCAAGATTCCGAGATTAACCAGCTGAACCGGAGAGGATGCCAGCACTCTACCACTCGACATGCTAGAATAATATAAGGGAGTGCTGTGCCTTTAAGGGAAGTGGGCATTCACAGGGGTGGTAGGTGGATGTAGTGCTTACTTTAGTTTGAGAGTGCTTACTTATAAGAGAGGTTTTGAGAACAAGTGCTAGGCTTATAATATAGTGAGTAGACTGATTATACTAAGAGAAGAGCTTTCTTAAGGTAAAATTTGAAGAGCAGACTTGGTGGAGCCAGAAGAAGTTTAAGCTTATTTAACTGGCACTACAATTGCGCAAAGCTGTGCAAATGCGGATTTTAAACAGGGAACTTCAAAAGAGCTAGAAATGGTCCAAAACAACCAATTACTACAGCTCTTGTGCTGAGGTCACTTCCCTCAAGGACAGGTAGGCTGCTCAAGGCTCCACACTCCCACTGGTGAGCAAAGAAACTTCCTTCTATCCAAGTAAGGTAATGGACAACACAGGAACTACACCACAGCCCAGAATACAGCAAGGCCTGTAAACTGGTCTAAACTAGTCGAGGAGAGGCAGGAAAACAAGGATTTTTTTTGTTTTTTTGTTTTTAGAAATGCAGAAATAGCAATAAATCAGTTGTACAGGCTAGCACACTTTAGTGGGCAGCCTCCACAGTTAAATTAAACAGCAAACAAACAAATGTTCGATCAAAATTCGACTAAATGTAACTTTAAGTGCAGATAGTATTAAATGCAGTAAACAGCTAAAAAAACAGTTAAAGCTTGCTTGAGGTAAGCACTACAAGGTAATTCAAGTAAAAAAAAAAAAAAACAGCAGGATACTTAAATCAAGAAAGTAGTCGCTTTTCTAAGTTCTCTGTAGCTAGGACCACTCTGCAGGACCACGTGGAGCTGTGTCTGAGTAGTATAGCCAGAAAAAGATGCCAGAGGCGGATTTTAAACAGGGAACTTCAAAAGAGCTAGAAATGGTCCAAAACAACCAATTACTACAGCTCTTGTGCTGAGGTCACTTCCCTCAAGGACAGTTAGGCTGCTCAAGGCTCCCCACTCCCACTGGTGAGCAAAAAAACTTCCTTCTATCCAAGTAAGGTAATGGACAACACAGGAACTACACCACAGCCCAGAATACACCACTGGGCTTCCGGATATTGGCCAAGGCTCTTGCCACCCCCATAGTGCCTTTTTTAGGCAAGGCTCAAAAGACAAACCCACCTCCTTAGAAAACAAAAATGGAAAAAAACTAAGGGTAATGCTGCTCAATGCCAGAAGTCTTAATCTCAAGATGCAGGCTTTCGAAACACTCCTCAGTATGGAGAACATCAACGTCTGTGCAGTAACTGAAACCTGGTTCAAGGCTCCTGAGAGCACCCCAGCACTACCAGGCTATACATTGTATCATGCTTTTCGGCCCCAGAACCCGGGCCAAACCACAAAGGGAGGGGGAGTGTCCATATTCATAAAGGACACCCACACCTCCAGGTTAGTAGCAACACATGATGCGTCAGAGACCATACAGGTGCAACTAACCATAGGCAAAACTGCTATACAACTGGTAGCATGTTACAGACCACCCTCCCAACCTCAGGAACCCCATTCAGCCTTCCTGAAAACCTTGGAGGATATTAATATATCACCAGATACTATCATACTGGGAGACTTCAACTACCCAAACATAGACTGGGTGCATTATTCTAGCCCTAACACCCTAGCCCAAAGGTTCCTGCAATTCATAAATTCAAATGCACTGGAACAACTAGTCACATCTCCCAGTAGGGGAGAAAATATACTAGACCTGATCATCACAAACATGGGGACAAAATGCTCCACACCAGAAGTATACCCCTCCCTAGTGAGATCTGACCACAAACTAATCTCCCTGGATATACACATTCCACCTCCACCCCCAGCACAAAAGACTACAGTGAAAAACTTCTCAAAAGCCAACTTCACTCTTCTTAAGACTGAGATGGTATTGTTTAAGCCCACGGGGCCAGTGGAAACCACATCCCACAATGCTGAAACCATCACAAATGCCTTCTATGGACATCTCCAAGAATGCATGGATCATGCAATCCCAAATAAATCAAAGACCCTCTCCACCAAGGGCAGGCATCCTGTCTGGTGGACCTCAGCCATTAACAAATTGTATAACAAAAGAAGAAAGCTACTGCACGACAGAGCACAATCCCATAAAGGGAAGGCATCTCTGATCAACACTAGCAGGAAGCTACGTTCTCTCATAAAAACATCCAAGGCCAACTTCGAGAGGAAAATAGCTAGGGATACTAAAGATAACCACAAGGCCTTCTTCAGCTATGTTAGAAACCTGGGCGGAAACCCACAGTTATGCTCAGAGTTGGTTCACAATGACAAAAAATACACTGAACCCACAGATATTGCCAACATTCTGGCTGACAGGTTCAGTGCAAATTTCTCCCCTCCCTCACCCCCAAAAGATGAAGTACTTATCCCATCTGACTGTAATCTCCCTGTCATCTCAGATGTCCAGGTGAGAGCCGCCCTCAGCAAAGCTAAAAACACAGCATCAGTGGGACCTGACAGTATCTCGGGTTGCGTGCTACGTGAACTCCATGAGGAGCTAAACCCACAAATAAAGATGCTATTTAACCTTAGCCTTACTACAGGATATGTACCTGAACACTGGCACACAGCAACAGTGGATCCACTCCACAAGGGAGGTACCTCTACAGACCCTGGGAACTACCGCCCCATAAGCTTAACCAGCCTGATCTGCAAAGCTATGGAAAGAATCATTATGGAACTCATAAACAGAGACATTGGGGACCTACAGACACTCGATCCCACCCAGTTCGGCTTCGTAAAGGGCAAATCCTGCCTCTTGAACCTGGTCGACTTTTTCAAAACAGTCACTAGAGCCATTGATGAGGGCAAAGCAGTCCATACAGCCTACCTGGACTTGGCTAAGGCCTTCCACACAATACCCTACTCAGGCATCATAGATAAGCTCAGCAGCTTAAATGTAAACCCATATGTCACTAGGTGGGTTGCAAACTGGCTAAAGGACAGAACCCATAAAGTCAAAATCGCTGGAGCCATGTCAGACTAAAAGCCAGTCACAAGTGGTGTTCCACAGGGCTCTGTCCTGGGACACCTCTTGTTTGGCATTTATTTCTCAGATGTTAAAGCAAACATGGGAGGGTTGTGACTGACAAAGTTCGCAGATGACTGCAAACTGGGTGCTATAGTCGATACACCAGCTGACACACACATCCTACAGAAAGGCCTCACAGAAACAGACAACTGGTGCCGGAATCATGGCCTTAAACTAAATGCCAAAAAATGCATAGTCATCCCCTTTGGGAAAAACAAAGTACCCACAAATTATCACATAGACAGTAACCCACTGAGTATGGAAAAAGTAATCAGAGACCTGGGGACCCAAGTTGACAGTGACCTCACGTTTGATACCCACGTAGCCAAAGTAGTTAGAAAGACATTCTACCTTGCCCACCTCATCATGAAGGGATTCACATCCAGATCAAAGGAGGTCATTGTTCCCCTATACTCCTCCCTCATCAGACCCATGATTGAGTACAATGCCCCATTTGGTATGTACCTCACCCGGCACCTACAGCAGTTGGAGAGACCACAAAAGTACCTCACCAAGGGGATCAAGGGTCTCCAACATATGTCTTATTCCACCAGACTAAAGAAACTCCAGCTCTATTCAGTGGCATACCGCCTGCTCAGAGGTGACCTGTGCCTGACGTACAAGGCCATGCACAATCAGGATCTGACAGACATGCTCCATGTCAAAAAATCCAAATCCATCAGTAACACGAGAGCTAAAGCCTTAAACCTCGGTACAAGCATAAATAGAACATGCTGGAGGGATAGATTTATAACCCAGAGGCTTGCCATGCTCTGGAAAAAAATCCCAGTTCATTTTAGGCAGAGCCCCTCAATGACTCTCTTCAAGAAACATCTTGAGGAGTGGATGGGAGATCGTAAATTTACCCGGGGGTCACCTCTGTGTAACTACTAGACAGGGGCACAGTGAACTAATTCTATTATGTAAGGGGATCTTCGTTGTGTCACTACTGGACTGAGGCACAGTAATCTAAATCTATTTCTGTACATTTTTGTACCATCACATGGGGTGGCAAATGCCACATCACTATGGCTAGGCTTACAAATGCCCTAGGGCAGATAGCCTAGTACTTAACTATGAAACTATGAAACTATGAAACTAGTCGAGGAGAGGCAGGAAAACAAGGATTTTTTTTTGTTTTTTTTGTTTTTAGAATAGAAAACACACAGAATTGCAGAAACAGCAATAAATCAGTTGTACAGGCTTGCACACTTTAGTGGGCAGCCTCAACAGTTAAATTAAACAGCAAACAAAAAAAATTTCGATCAAAATTCGACTAAATGTAACTTTAAGTGCAGATAGCATTAAATGCAGTAAACAGCTAAAAAACAGTTAAAGCTTGCTTGAGGTAAGCACTAGAAGGCAATTCAAGTAAAAAAAAACCAGCAGGATACTTAAATCAAGAAAGTAGTCACTTTTCTGAGTTCTCTGTAGCTAGGACCACTCTGCAGGACCACGTGGAGCTGTGTCTGAGTAGTATAGCCAGAAAAAAATGCCAGAGGCGGATTTTAAACAGGGAACTTCAAAAGAGCTAGAAATGGTCCAAAGCAACCAATTATTGCAGCTCTTGTGCTGAGGTCACTTCCCTCAAGGACAGGTAGGCTGCTCAAGGCTCCCCACTCCCACTGGTGAGCAAAGAAACTTCCTTCTATCCAAGTAAGGTAATGGACAACACAGGAACTACACCACAGCCCAGAATACAGCAAGGCCTGTAAACTGGTCTAAACTAGTCGAGGAGAGGCAGGAAAATAAGGATTATTTTTCTGTTTTTTTGGTTTTAGAATAGAAAACACACAGAAATGCAGAAACAGCAATAAATCAGTTGTACAGGCTAGCACACTTTAGTGGGCAGCCTCAACAGTTAAATTAAACAGCAAACAAACAAATTTTCGATCAAAATTCGACTAAATGTAACTTTAAGTGCAGATAGTATTAAATGCAGTAAACAGCTAAAAAAACAATTAAAGCTTGCTTGAGGTAAGCACTAGAAGGTAATTCAAGAAAAAAAAAAACAGCAGGATACTTAAATCAAGAAAGTAGTCGCTTTTCTGAGTTTTCTGTAGCTAGGACCACTCTGCAGGACCACGTAGAGCTGTGTCTGAGTAGTATAGCCAGAAAAAAACACCAGAGGTGGATTTTAAACAGGGAACTTCAAAAGAGCTAGAAATGGTCCAAAACATCCAGTTACTACAGCTCTTGTGCTGAGGTCACTTCCCTCAAGGACAGGTAGGCTGCTCAAGGCTCCCTACTCCCACTGGTGAGCAAAGAAACTTCCTTCTATCCAAGTAAGGTAATGGACAACACAGGAACTACACCACAACTCAGAATACAGCAGGGCCTGTAAACTGGTCTAAACTAGTCGAGGAGAGGCAGGAAAACAAGGATTATTTTTTTGTTTTTTTGTTTTTAGAATAGAAAACACACAGAAATGCAGAAACAGCAATAAATCAGTTGTACAGGCTAGCACACTTTAGTGGGCAGCCTCAACAGTTAAATTAAACAGCAAACAAACAAATTTTCGATCAAAATTCGACTAAATATAACTTTAAGTGCAGATAGTATTAAATGCAGTAAACAGCTAAAAAACAGTTAAAGCTTGCTTGAGGTAAGCACTACAAGGTAATTCAAGTAAAAAAAAAACAGCAGGATACTTAAATCAAGAAAGTAGTCACTTTTCTGAGTTCTCTGTAGCTAGGACCACTCTGCAGGACCACTTCGAGCTGTGTCTGAGTAATATTTTCAATTTCTTTTTTTTTACATTTCTTATTTCTCTCATTAAACTACCACCTTCCTTTAGTAATCTGCTTAAGTAACTTGATACTTCTTCAAATATTCCTTGTAAAAATATATTTCTGTATGTAACAATTCTTATATTTTTTCTTGATTTCTTTTATTTAATTTTTTTCTTTGTCAATGTTCTTTCTATTATTAGGTTCTAAAACTTCCAATGCATCATTATATATCTGTTTATATATTTATTTCTCTGTTTTCCTCATGTCATATTGCCACTAGGAAAAAAAATTATATATTTTTTAAATATCATCCACCAGTCTGACCAGTTTTAATGAAATGTTTTCATAATAATATGATCCTTCCATAGCTGTATTACTAATCTTTTTCCTTTTTCATTCCATGCTTTTTTATTGTCCTTTTTATTCATTTGTCTATTTTTTTTCATATTCCTTGTTTTCCTTTTTCTCTAGCCATATTGCAAGGTGATCAGAAAATCCTGTTTCAATTACCTCCCTATCTCCTATAACTTAACCTTTTGATACTATAAAATAATCTAATTCAGTTCTGTACATGCCCCTTTTGTAAGTCCATGAATTTTGTTTCAAAGTTTTAATTTATCACATGTTATAACTTCCTGCCTTTTCTTATATCATTTCTTTCTTTGTTTCATTTTCTTGCCTCTTAAATCACAAGTCTCCTGTATTATAAATCATACATTTATCACTACATAATTTGAAATCTGATGAAATACGCTTTCCCTTTCTTTAGTTAGTATAAACATAACATGTTATAATTCCATATACTTGTTCTTTTAATTTTAATTTTACAGTGGTTAATCTTCCTATTTTTGATAAAGTTACATGTAATACCTTTATTGTATTTCTGCAGAATTTGGCTATTTCACAACATCTCTTTGTGATGCCCACCACTCCTACCAATATGTGATGGGCACCAATATGAGTCATCCTTACAATAATCAAGGAGCCTGAATCCTCACTACTGACACTGGAGAGGGATGTTCACTTGGAATACAAATGGATACACTCAGTATTCCCAGATGCAGACCTCACTGCATCAAGTACAATTTCCCTTAAAAGGAAACATGGAACACACTCAGCCTGGGGTCTGTATGTCTCTATGGCTGTCTCCCTCCTGATCCACATTAAGACTTACCACTGGTACAGCTGTAGGGCTAGGTCTTCAGCTGATTGTCCAAGCCAAGGCCTCCAGTGTCCTGTCTGTAAATCCAGTGCTTTGTGTCCCTGTCCCAAATAGCACACACACACGCACACCCGCACACACACACACACACACACACACACACACACACACACACACACACACAGTAAGAGATTCGATTTTTACACATACACCTGGGAAAGGCTAGCACAGATTAAGTGCTCTACCAACCTTGTCAAAACTACAAGGTAGTTACCACTGCCACCAGACACTTCACAATTAGCTACTCTAATGTCCTTAACAAAGGGAGACCAATTATACTGTGCAATATTAATACTAATACTAATTCGAATTATAGTATTCACCAGGATGGCTAGGCCTTCTAGAATGGCCCACACAGTGTCACCAAATAAATATAAGTACTCTCAAAGGTTAAGTACTGTGTTCAAGGTTCAGCCACAATAAAAGTTTTAAATATATCTGATAATAAATAATAAAAGTATATGGAAACATTGAATATATATTAACAGTAAACCACAGAGTTCAAATCACAGAAAATATTGAAATTAACATTGATGGACAGACTCATAAAAATAAATAAAAGCACTATCTAAACTAAGCTTCACTATATTCCTGACTGATCTAAAATAAGTTTCTCTTCCCTAATAACTTACATGGGCAAGGCAAGATGAAATAAATAAGTGAGCAGTCTTTCTAGTCAGGCTCCCAAACAGAACATTCAGTACTCTCAGATTTGTCTTTGTAATATCTGAAATTTAATTTCCAAGAGGGCTGGCAGAATGACCTCATCTGGCCACCTGACTCTAGGTTCTCACGGTATTCCCCTTTGAAGCTGAGACAAAAATTTAACATAAATGGCTGCAATACAGCTCCAAAGTTTTATGGCAGTGCCTGGAGGCCTCCCCTCTTTTCACTGAAAAGTTACTAATGAACAAAAGCTCACTTATTTTTTTTTTTTAAATAAACCAGCTGCGTAACCTTTGCTGTGCCAGTGTCCTCTATTAAAACATACATATTTAATTCAGATACCATAACACATGTACATTTTTCTTCATTTCAGCAGGGTGCACTTTTGATACATTTTAACACAATTAACACAAGCAAAGCTCAAAAATGCATTTTCAGCACAAGCATCTGTACAGATCAGTTTGATATACTAATGACATATTAGTATATAGGGACTCTAATAATTGTCATTATGTTTCGAGAATTTATGGAAAGACAACTTACTTCAACTCTTTCCTCCATTTTTAAAGTGCTCCGCCCCTTGCCCAAAAGAAATCAGTAGTAAAGGGACAATCTCTAAGGGCCATAAGAATGGTCATCCTGGAACAACACTTCTAGGAAGAGTGTGCCATCTTGGAAAGCATGTTTCTGGCAAGAGGTTACCCAAAGAGTCTGTAACTGACTTCAAGGAGGAAGTGGTGATGAAAAGGAAAAGGAATTAGTACATCCTGATACTCAATAATAATGGTGCTGTCATAATTGAAACTGGCAAAAAAGTTAACAATGGAACCCGTGATCTAGAGAGTGTCTTCATTACAGACTTTAACCAAGACTATAAGACTATAAGATGGATACTTAAGAATTGGGATTTATTTAAAGAAAATAGGAAAATTTTACAACTACTTCCAGAGCACTCCCTTCAGTGATATTCAGAAGAAGAACATGAAGATGTTAGAAGGTAAAATACTTAATATCAATGCAACCAGTAACTTTTGTAGAATGATCAAATGTGGGTGGTTTGTTCTGTAAGAAGATCCAAGTGGGTGACTCTTTTGGATAAAAAAAACAACATGTTCAGGTTAGAGGAAAAATGTATTGTAACAGCAAAGGTGTAGTCTATGCTGCCCTCTGTCAGATATGGCCATCAATTTTTATTGGGAAGACTGAATGTGCCTTAAAAGAAAGGATGCATGAACATCTTTATGATATATGAAAAGACAAAACTATGAATGTCCTGGCTAAACATGTAACAGAATTTCACGACATTACTTTTATTTTGTAGTTGTTGAGGAGATCCACCAAGGGGCTAGAGGAGGCCCGTGGCACTTATTTCTAGAAAGAAGGGAAGCATTTTGGCAGCTGGTGTTTCAAGCTGACATTTGGCTGGGTATAAATGAATACATCTCCATTTCCAGTCAGTTAAAATTAAAGGCTTTAAGAAGACAATGCAAGTTTCCCTTTAAGGAGACACTCATTCATTTTTAACACTTTGGTTGGCTGCTGAGGAGTGATGTCATACACAAATTCTTGGCCCTACTTCTTTGGATTTATCTGATGAAGTTTTGTGGTGAAACAAAATTAAAGTGCTTATCTTATTTTAAATATTTTTTTAATTAAAGAGTTTTTTTAATGGTCCTGTCCATTACACAGCATTTTCTGGAGATTTGCATTTTATTGTTCTGATCAGATGGGGTTGGTAAGCTGTTGAACTTTTGTGGTTTTACTTCAGTTCATTTCAATGGGATTTGTGGAAATAAAGTAATAGTTTTTTTATGGTGTTAAGCACGTGTTATGAGTTACAAAACCATGTTTCAGCTGCTGTTAAAGCTTCCTGAGTAATGTTTTGGAGGTGTTCCACATTATCAGATGCACAAATGAGTATGGAGTTATCTGTGTACTGTATTAGAGAGGCCTGTTATATGGATGTGTGGAGGGTGTTGGTGATAATTTTAAAGAGAAGGGGAATAAGTATAGAGTTTTATGATACTCCTGTGGTTACTGTGAGGTAAGGAGAGAGAGAGAGTGAAATTCCATTTTACTGACTGATACCTATTTGATGGGTAGCTTTGGACCATAGAAGTGTGGGCTAGGATAAACCTACTAAGGATGTTTGAAGTAAAAGTTTGCTGCGACAAATTGTGTCAGAGGCTTTAGAGAAGTCTAGAAATAAAGAGGAAACTAGTATGCCATTATCTCTAGCTTTAATTAATATATATAGATTAGAAGTGCAGTGTTAGTGTTATGGGAAGGAAGGAAGCCATGTTGTGTGGGGGATAGGTTTTTCTGTGAGAGATAATTTTGCAATTGTTTTTGAATAAAATTTTCAATTATTTTGGAGAGGTTGGATAAGACTGGTATACGTATGAAGTTAGTAATGTCTGTGAATTTCCTCCTTTTTGCAGAGGGATAATGTGTCACTTTTTCCAGAGACAGATGGAATGTGGGATCCTGGACTGACCTAGTTGATGGGATTGAGACAGGTTAGACAATGCTGTTTAAAGCTGTTCACTTGGAAGGTCATCATCTGAAGTGGAGCAAGGTTTGAGTTTGATTAAGAGTTGTTTTATATAGGATGTGGCACAGATGTGAAGTTGAATGTGGATATGGTGGTACGTGGCTGCTGGGCAGGATTAGGATTAGATGTTGGGGAATCCTTGGTTAGAGATGCTATGCAGTCTATGAAATGAGAAGTGAATTGTATTGTGGTTTTGAATGACAAGTTATTGGGGAAGGGGTTAGGGTTCAATTTCTGGTCAGGATGCAATATTTCTTTAATGGCTGTCCAGAAATTTTTAGGGTTGTGTTTACTACTATTTTTAAAGTTATTATAGTATAGTTCTTATCTTCATTAATTTGCCTTTTAGTGCAATTGTGAAGCATTCTGATGTTTTTAAGATATTGTGGTGTTTTATAGTTTTGCCATTCTTTCCATGCATTGTCTCTGTCCTGAATTAGTATCTTACAGTTTTTTGAATAGCCAAATTGCATTGCTTGTTTTCTCTTCCTTCTGGGAGATGCAAGGCTATTTAGGATATTCAAAAAAGTTGTACTGAATTCATTTACAGCATCATCTAAGGGAAGGATTTTTAGGAAGTTCCATTTAATCCTTGACTGGGTTAAACTTGGAAAGGTTGTGTGTTATTTTATAAACATGCTGTTTAAGTAGATCTGTGAGATGTCTGTTTTTCTTTAATTTCTTCAAATCTTTTGGGTTTGTAATACCATGATGGGAATATATCCCATTCTTAAGTCAAAGTATGATTAAAGTTCATGAAATTAGTATTGTTTCAATATTTGATATCAGCCAGAAGTGCTCTTCGCAGCACCCGCAATGTGCCCAGTAATGACTCCTTTTGCAATTCATATGGAGTTACATGTATTGGTAACATATCTAAAACAGATTGCATATTCTTTTTATAAGACTCATTGCTCCTACTACTATTAGAACTGTCTGGGTATCTTTCTTCATATTGCTGTTGTTTCTGCCTGCAAATCCTGATATTTTATGACTTTGTGTATCTCTGTACACAAGACACTATAGTCTCTGGGTGTAGCGATTTTAATAATCAATGCTACTTTTGTCTTCTTTTCATAGACCACTATATCTGGTTTTCTTACATGTATCTTTTGAACTTGTTGGTAATAGGTAATCCCATGTGATGTAGACTTCATTATTTTCTATGATTCTTTGTAGTTCAGGTCATCATCTTCTATGATGCTTTGTAGCTCATGTTTCCAGTGTTTTGCAGCTACTTCAGTATTATAATGTTTGAACAATCCCCAGTGCAGCAGTCTTGCCACATTATTCTGCCTTTCAGTATACAGTTCTGCCATTAGTATATCATAACCAGCAACAAGGTGTATGACTATTTCCAATTCTGTTTAACAAAACCTACATGTGTTTGTTTCTCCCATATGTTCAATGGACTTTGTAAACCAACGTGTATGTAGCCCACTATCTTGGGCCACCAATAAAAACCTTTCATCCTTTGATTTGAATTTGCCTCTCCTTAACCATTCCTGCATTTGATCCTGATCAATATGAGCTTCTTCCAGGAGTTTCCTATAATTGCAACTATATTTATGCATTTTCCACATCTTGCTTTCTCATCTGATCCTTCACCTTATATTCTTTCTTTTATTTTTTGGCACATACAGTTGCTGCCTGATTTTGTCTACTTCTGATTTGATTTGCATTTCCACTTGATGCTGATATGCTTCTGCTAGTCAAAGAAGGGAAGTGATTTTAAATTTATTCTCCTCATGTTTCAAAACTTTCATTATATGTACGTTTATTTTTGATGCTAGTTTCTACTATGTTAGCCTACAGCTATATTGTATTTAATGTTTTAGTTTTATATTTCTCTATTTCTTTTTTACTCCTGTTATATTATTTTAATTTTGGAGCTTTTCTCTCCGGGCCTCTACTGAAAATGGGCATGTATCCAGTTAAACTAGCCCAGTCATCAAATGTAAAATAAAATAAATAAATAAATTTGGGTCTTGTGAGGTCAGCAGATGTGTATGTAGTCCCACGCTTGCAGATTTATACATGTAATCCATGTCAAGGAGGCACATACCTTCTTTGGAACAGGGAAGATATAATCTTAGTATGCACTTATTTTTATAAATCATTCAATGAGCATGAAGCATCCTTCTTGTTTTCCTGTGTAATCTATCCAACAGCAATTGGGGCCAGTCAACCACTCCAAAACTGTAAGTTAGGACAGGAAGAGCAAATTGGTTTATAGCTTGAATTTTGATCCTAAATGTCAACTCTGTTTTTAGGATTAATTTAAGTCTTCTAAAATATTCCTTACTAAGTTTGATTCACATTTGATCATGTTTTATTGCTGATCCTTAATTAACTTCCAAATATTTCTACACTCCCTCTTACTCAAGTTCTTCTATATCCCATTTGTGTCCCAAACTGATGTTTTTTTTGGTGCTGCAACTTTCCTGCTTTAAAGGTTACTTTTGCACATTTACCAAAACCAGATGATTTTCTTATATCATCTGAAAAAGTTTTGACTACTTGCAGATGTGCTTTCAGTCCCTCATCTGATGAGCTATACAGTTTTAAATCACTGACAAAGAGAAGATGAGAAGTCTTTACACTTTGCTGCTTTCTGTGAGCCAAATTATAGCCATGACCTAATCTGTCAAGCAGACAGGGCAAGGCAAAATACCAATGGTGACAGATAATCACCCTGGAATATCCCCCTTTGGATGTTAACCCTGGAATAATAATTTGCTGTTTATCATGGCTTAACTGCAAAGTGGTTTGCCACTGTTTCATGGGTCGCTGTGATGTAGTTTATCCATGTAGGGTGTATCTTATACATTTTAAGCACTATTTTATCTATGACGTGATACTGTCAAATGCTTTTTGGTAGTAAATTCATGCCATACTTAGATGATTCTCCTTTTTATAGTTCTCTGCTATGACTTTAACAACCCTTTGTTCCATATGACTTTCGTTTATTGCCCTTTTGTTCCATTGCCATAACTGAGTTTATCTCTAAATGACTATAAACTCTATTGGCATTAATTCCAGTGTATAGTTTATACGTTGTCAGAAAGCAAGTTATTGGTCTATAATTGTTAGTGTAGCTTGCAGGTTCACTCTTAAGTAGCAGCATTGTTTTTCCTGTTGTTAGCCATGTTCATGTCTGTTCAAGGTGCACATATAAATAGTTCTTTGTTCATGGCTAAATCTTCATGCAAAGATGTTAATACTTTTAGCCAGAAGTTACGTACTGCATCTGGGCCTGGGCTTTTCAAATTAGAGCTTTTTTAACTTTGTTTCATTCACTCTGGCTGTTACTTCATCCCATTTTGTATCCTGTATCTTTGAACTTCTTATTCTTTCTTTTACTTCTTCTGTCCATTTAGCATCTTTGTTATGTTCCACGGGATCTTCAAAAATACTTCTCTAAAATTTATCCATTTCTTCTTTTTTTGGTTGTCTTTCAGTTCCTTTTACCTTGCTTCCCAATTTCTATATAAAGCTTTCTTTAGGTCAACAATAAATTTGTTATTTTGTACTTTTCCTTTATATTTATCTGTGTATCTTCTAAGTTTTTCTGCCTGTGATGATATTTTAAGTTTATTTGTGATAGTGCATGATAAATCCTGATCCATTGGTTTTATCACGTCTATCTTTCTGAGTAGTTTTGTTGATCTGTTCCTTCTTCTTTAATCTTCTAACAGTGACACTTCTTGTGTTAATTGCTTTATAGTTTTCTCTAGTTGATACTTCCATGATGGTATTCAATCCCTCCTTTCCTTTCTCTTACTACCCCGTGTCCTTGTGGTAGATTTTTATGTTATTAATTTAGCTGCACAGTAATATATCCTGTTTACTTCTGTTATATCACATGGATCTCTATGCACCATCCTAATTACTGTGTTCATTTATTTTATCAAACTTTTGACTTTTGGGGTTTTATTGACCTTCTGCATTCTGTTTCTTTCATTGATCTTAATATGTCTATCTATCTCTATTAAATGAAGCAACTCTTCTCTTAGTTAATTTTCTTCTAAACTGAGGGCACATTTTTTGTTCTCCATTTCCTGTGGGAATTCCATAGAAACTTCTATAGCATCTTCCTGTGGCACATTCTCTTCAATCTCATCCTATCCCATCCATTGCTCTGTTATATGGGAACTCACCGGCCTATCACTCCTCAACATTGATTGTGTCAGAGTTGTCACAGTTTCCTGTTCCTTCCATTGCTGTCCAGCTTCAAGTGAACATTTATATGGTTTCCTGTGGATGGATCCAAAATATCTTCATATGGTAACTGACTATTTGATTCCTGTTCCCCTGCTTTCTTCTTAATTTGGATGTCCATTGCTCTATCATACTGTGGTGCTTTCTGAGTGAGATTTTCTACACTGAATTCTTCACTTCACAGGTACTCCATAACTGGTCTATATTCTAACATCAAAGTCTTACAACTTCGAAAGTTATAATATCTAACCCAGTAGAGCGAATGGTGGAAATAACGAAGCTGCAGAACACCGAATACTTTCCTAGGGAAAGTATTTGGTGGGCCATTTCTGCAGCTTTGCTATTTCCTCGACGGTGGAGTGAAGGTTACAGACCGGGTTAAGATAAGTGTGCGAACGAAGGTGAGTGTGTCATTGGGCATGGGTTAGGTGAATTAGGCTTAGGCTTAGGGCGCAGGTCAGGTAAGTGTGCAATTGTGTGGACGTGAGGGTTAGGGTGGGGTAGGTGACTTAGAGTTAGGGAAGCGGGTAAGGTGAGTATGCGATAGTGATGGACCTTAGGGTCAGGATTGGGTTAAGGTAAGCGGATAGCTAGTTGTGTATGTATGGTTTAGTGTACGGTTTTGTGAAGTGTGTGTGTGTGTGTGTGTGTGTGTGTGTGTGTGTGTGTGTGTGTGTGTGTGTGTGTGTGTGTGGGGGTTATTTAATTTGTTGTGCTTGTATAGTGTATATGTTTGTCGGAACAGCAAATTTTTTCCCTGGGAAAAAAATCACTATTCTGACTGTTCAGTTTTCTGGTGTTTCACTCTAATGGGTTTGATATTATAACATTCAAAGTTGTAAGACTTCAATGTTATAATATAGACCCCTCCATAACCATAGTTTGTATTTCTTTAACTTTTGGATTACTAATCTTCTTTTTTACTTTTCTTCTTTGTCTTCTTATTTTTTGTATTGTAAAGTTTTCCATGTCTAGATTCCTTTACCTGTATTTCTCTTCAAATATCTTTGGTGCTGCTGTTTTTGTATTGATTATTTTTGCTTTCTCTTTTGCATAAATATTGCACCATATTAAATATCTTTGTCTTTCCCATGTACATATTTCTTCTTCAAATGTCTCCTGAGCTACCTCTTTCTCCTTACTTTGGGGACTCATTCCATCATGCTCTGATGTAACCTGTGTTAGACCTTCTACACCAAATCTTTCACATTGCAGGCATTCCATAACTTCAACTTCTTTTTTTTAACTTCTACCTTACTAATCTTCTTTTCTATAATCCCTCTTTGTGATATTATTTTTATTGTGAATTTTTCATATCTAGATGCCTTTGCCTGTATTTCTCTTCAAATATGTTTAGGGCTGCCTTTTTTGTATCGATTAATTTGGCTTTTGACTTTGCATAAATATTGCACCATATCAAATCTCTTTTTTTTTCCTATGTCCATATTTCTTTTTTATACTTTTCAAAAATCTCTAGGTTTTGTTGTTTATATTTTTGCACTTCTCCAGATACTTGTCTTTCCAAACAGCTCAAGTCTCTTGATCTTTATATTGTTTTTTACAAATCTGCTGTATTAGGGAACACAAATTTTGATTTGAAGCTTCCAACAGTTTGTCTTATGGAAATATTTTTCTTTCCTCTAATTTCTCTCTTAATCTTTTAGTATATCTTGTGTCTGGAAATTCTGAGCTTTTTACATAAAAGTAACAATACATCATTTCTTTTTTATCCTCAATAGTCCACTCTATCGTCTTTATAGCTCTTCTTTTGCCTATCAGTTTTTGAAATTTTTGTGGCCTGTTACTTCCTTCAACAATGAGGGGGGGGGGCATCCTCCCCCCTGGACTTGACCTGGCCCCATTGTAGGAATGTGTCTATATTTTGGCTGGTTGTATAGACTGGGAGATGATCACTGAGACAGTCAAGCATTGTGCCAAAAGTGGTATATATGTTAGGGTCATATACTAGGATCCAGTCTAATAATGAATTTAGTTTCTTGCTGTAATGTTTGCGGCTATTAATTCCCTATGTGAAACCAAATAAATTCACGCTAGATGAGGAGGAGTTAGAGTTATGTCCAACAAATTAACATTCACATCACCTAGTAGTATTATTTCTTGCAGAATTGTTATGGATATTCAAAGTAGAATATTTCCAGTATAACTGCATTGTCACCAGAAGGGATGTACAGAACAGTAATACATATTTATTCATAGTTGTTTAATTTTAGGAAAGTTATAAGAAGCTTTGCTGAATTGAATTTTGGTATTGGTTTGTTGTAAGGGGAAATATAGTTGTAATTGTTTGGAAACATTAAAGCAATACG
The DNA here is from genome assembly GCF_019279795.1 of Protopterus annectens. Taxonomy (NCBI): domain Eukaryota; kingdom Metazoa; phylum Chordata; order Ceratodontiformes; family Protopteridae; genus Protopterus; species Protopterus annectens. Next base: position 1,693,981,501 of record NC_056726.1, read on the forward strand.
ATCACCTTTCATCTTTATACAGTCATTAGGCTGATGTAATAGCTGGGAGGTATAATTTTGGACTCATTTGTGGTGGGTTTAAGCCTGGGTTCAGTTCATCAGGCTTATGATGGATAATCCAGGCATGTAGTTCAGCAACTTATTTATTATCCTTCTAACATTTACAGCAGCAAAAGTTAGATTACTGGGGTTGGGGGTGACTGCTGTAGTGTGTAAAACAAAATTGTCTTGATGTTCATTGTGATGGGTAGGGCCAGGACTGGGATGAATGTGCCCTCCTAGAATTTCCATTTTATTTGATATACCTTATAGTATGGAAACTATACAATGTTACACTCTAGACCCTCAATGGTAACAATAACAAAGGTATTGCAGTATGACAATCATCCAGAATTTATTTGTTCTACCAAACTCATCAAGACTGGATAGAAATCATTACCTGAGAAGATCAAAAACTGGTAAAATACAAGGCAATGACAAAGATGTTAGCAACACACAAGTTTAATAAAATGAGTGCTTTCATTTGCTTCAATGACAAAACTTCTTCAGACAAAACTCCATGCAACAAAGTCATCCAATACATAGTTCACCCAAATCACATGACTTACAAAGACCCAACCTCCTAATACAAACAGATTAAATTAAGTCTGGAATGGCAAGCATAACTAAAAATGCAAATGTTTTGGCTAATAAACTGTTCCTTTCAACTAAAGAACATATGTATGTATGTATAATGAACTATGTTTAAACCTTTATCTTAACAAGTGCCTCAGTTTCAACATGCAAACAATAGAGCTTACATCATTCAATCCAGGTTGATTATATGCGTTCAGGCTCAATTGCCAAAACAATTCTTGTTCTAGATTCAGTGTCATAGGTCCTCCCCTTTCATCACCGTTCACATGGTCTATTATCCTAAATACAAAACAATAACCAGGATAAAGAGACACATGCTTTGCCAGTGTATTCTCCATTTTACCTTTTCTAATACTGTATAGATATTCATAAAGGCATTCTTTTAGTTTACGGTCGGTCTTCCCGATGTAAAAACATGGGCAAGACTTACATTTGGCAAGGTAGGTTATACCTTTAGAGTAACAATTATAACTACCTTTACATTTATATTTACATCCCAAACTGTAAAAAAACTCCATACTTCTATATGTTTACAGTAGGGGCACACTTTACATTTATACATGCCCACATGTCTCATAGTAACATTCTTGCTTGATTCAAGAATATTTTTCAAATTTTGACCTCTTTTAAAAATGAATCTAGGTCTCCCTTCCACAATCTGTCCTATAGCATCATCCAATGTAATTAATCCACAATTTTTAATAATAATTTGTTTGATTCCAAAAGCATCCATACTAAAAGGGGTAATAAATGTCAGGCTGTAATTAACTTTATTTTCTACGGTGTTGTCCACTCCGACTTCCACATCACCTTCAATAGGTATGTTCTTATTAGTTAAAATAGGTTTAAAATGTTCTAAAGTTCTCTTTCATTGAACCTTCTGTACTAAATTGTTCAACAAATTAACTGGGTAACCATGTTTCAAAAACGTGCTCTTCAGAAGGTCACATTCTGCCAGAAGGTCAAGACCATCAGAGACCATTCTTGCTGCTCTTACCAACTGGCCTTCTATTACCGACCTTTTCTGATGCATTGCCTGGGCACTAGAAAAGTGCAAGAAAGAGTTTGAATATGCCTCTTTTCTATAGATTTTTGCCCTGTATCTTTTACTCACTCTGTCCTTATTCAAATCGACATCCAAATAAGGCATATGGTCTTTGTGGTACATGTGGGTAAATACCAAAATCTGGGTAGTGTTGTTAAAATACTGGAGGAGCTCTATGGTGTGTTTATGATCACCTTTAAATATAATAAAGATGCTGTCCAAGTAACATGAATAGTAGTATATCAAACCAACATATGGGTTATTTTTGAACACAAACACTCAACCCAGTATGCCATAACCAAACTGGTAAAACTCACCCCACAGAGGAAGCCCATGGCTACCCCCTTCTTCTGTAAAAAGTGTTTTCTTTCAAAAAGGAATAAATTATTGGAATGAATAATATCCAATAATTCCCAAATTAAGAGGGTCTCATGACTACTTGCCCTCTTCTCTCTTACTAAATGGCATACCCACTCAATCCCAAGATCGTGAGGAATGACCGTGTACAAGTCCTTACCATCGAGTGTTACAAAATTAAAGTGCTCATTGTAACTCAAGTTGTTAATATTCTCTAAAAATGACCAAGAGTCCTTAAATATTTGTTGTTCTCCCTCCACAAATCATTTTAAGAAATTGTCTACATATTTTGCCAAGGCATACATAATGGAATTCCTGCCATCTACAATAGGGCATAGAGGGTTTTTTTGTAGGTCCCTGTGGATTTTGGGAATTCCAAATATTACTAGAACTTGAGGGGCAGGCATTGATAAATAATTAAACAACTCAATGTTAACACAAGCTTCTATAAACAAGTTGTTCAGGTAATTCCTAATCCTTTGGTAGGCTTTATTCATCTTGTTTAAAGATACACTTACATAGGTTCATAGGTTCATAGGTAGGTACTAGGCTATTGGCCCTAGGGCCTATATAAGCCTAGCCAAAGGTACCCTGGCTTTCGCCACCCAAGAAAATTATTTTCCTGTGCCACTGTCGAGCAGAGCCACAGAAGTGATCCCCGGGGTGAATTTCCTATCTCCCATCCAATCATCAAGATTTTTCTTGAACAGTGCTAATGAGGAGCTTTGTTTGATATAGATAGGTAGTTTGTTCCAGAGTATGGGAAGACTCTGGGACATTAATCTATCCCTCCAGCATGTTCTGTTTATTGTGGTGATGAGGTTTAGGTCCCTAGAGAGTGTAGCTCATAGGGATTGGGATTTCTTTAAGTGTATCATGTCTAAAAGCTCTGGATTTGAGATAGCTTTGCGTGTTAGGCAGAGATTACCTCTGAGTAGGTGATATACAACGGAGTAAACCTGCAGTTTTTTGAGACGGTCTGCATAGGGCATCTCCTGTGAGGCCTGTAATCCTCTTTGTGAGGTATTTCTTTGGCCTTTCCAGTTGTTGTAGATGTCTTGTGAGGTACATACCAAAAGGGGCATTCAACATTTCAAACATACGTTTGTAATACTTGTCACAATCCATAAACACCGGCCCTCCCCCTTTGTCCAGTTTCATCACTTGGACACCACAAGTTTTTAAAGTCTACAATGTTTCTCATTCTTCCTTCTTAAAATTAAAAGCAGCCATAAAATCTTTACAATCAGTAGTGAGCAAGCGCCTGATGTCAAGTTCACATACATGTTCAAACATAATTACCACAGGGTTCAGTGGTGGGGTATAAACACTAGGTACCCTATATTCAACCATGATGGATGACTTTGTTGCATGGAGTTTTGTCTGAAAATTTGTCACTGAACCAAATGAAAGTGCTAATTTTATTAAACTTGTGTTTTCCTAACATCCTTGCCATTGCCTTACATTTTAACATTACATGAAAAGATGGTATAACAGATATAAACTACATCTGTAAAAGGAATAAACAAATGTTTAGTTCTGTGTAACGATTGCTCAACAACTGCTTCAGATTCAGCACTCCATGAACTCAAGAAAACTTGTGCATTTCTCTTAGTTTCCTCTGATAAATGACAGGTCACCAAGGGAAAAAGGCTCACATAGTGTTAAACAAGTAGAAGTTTACAAAATCTTTTTTGTATTGTTGCATTATTTAGACATTCATTGGGTATGTGATTAAGCATTTTATTTACCCACTGTCTTTGCTGCTGATTTTTTGATTGTGACTTTAAACCTTGGGGTCCCTTTGGATTTTGTAAACTTCTATCTGTTCAACACTATGTGAGCCTTTTGTATTGCCTGCATGGTCACACTCTATTTGTGTTTTTGGTTTCCCCAATAAAGGAAGAAAAATGCATTTGTACAATAATGATGATGGTCATTCTTAAGTTATCCACATGACCAAGGCATCTGAGGTTGAAGGGAGGGATGTCCATTCAATGCTAGGAAGTTTTCATTCCACGGCAAACACCTTCAGACATTGCTACTTATATATAACTTCATATTATAAACTTCCTGCTCTTCCTGTCTGCAAAGAGTTATGAAGCTGATGCCAAATCAATGCTGCTGTGTGCCTCTTCATTCGTACCTTTATGAGCTAGGATTCAGGAGTTACTGCTATTTATTGTAAGGGAATGAAAAAAGAACAATCTGCATCTTACTAAGCAGTACAAATCCAGACATTCTACATGTGTTGCTTGTGAAATAATGGGAAAATGAAAGACAATACAAATGACTGACTGGCATTGCTTAGAATAGAGTTAATGGTTGTGCAAAATTTGAGCTTGCCTTGGTAGAAGCTACAATACTGGGATAGATGTGGGAGGTGAACCAATATTTTGGTATTTAAACAAGCAGAATGACTGTAGGAATCCTCAAGCAGTGTACTGACACTGAGCTTTTAGCTTATCTCTCTAACAAGCTTGCAGGGCTATTCCTAAATGGGCACTTCATTTATTTGCATAACTGTTTATTAAAAAAATACAACTCAAATAATTAACAACTCAAATAATTAGACTTGTCAGTTCCCATATTTATAGAAATCATCGCCTCTGAGAGCACACAGGCATCTTAAAAAGGTAACATGCTAATACGTGGATTATATTCATACACTGGGTAATATTATTATTAATCGCAATAATATGCAGGAACAAGGTTTGCGGTGCAGATCAGCCTTTCATCTTGGGTGGTGGTGGTTTATTGTTAACATGTAATGAATATACTGTACTGTTATTTATCTGTCAAATGGGCAGTCTTACTAGAGCCACAAATGTCTCTTTCCTTTGGTAACATGGAAACACTGTGAGTGGCTTAGACTCAGAAATCAAGAACATGGAAACTGAGGGACTCAATTGCAGAACTACAGGATTAGGCTTGTTAACAGTTCACAGCCTTAATTATTTACACTAAACCAACAGATGCATTTGAAGAACAGATGCTAATATGCTGTATGTGACAGAAAAGATGTTTTAACATCAAGAAGGTGAACAAAAAAATCTGAACGGTTCTTGTAGGAAATCAAATGATTTTTTTCAAGCCGAAAAAATTGTTTTCTTTGTTAATTTAGTTCCCACCTTGAATTTGTTCCCCATTTAACTATCTCTTACAGTGTTAGAGAAGGAGTTGGAAAAATAATGTTGAGGTGGGTATTTTTTGCTTAGTGCTCAAAGAAGCTGAACTTAGATTTATTTATTTTATTTATTTATTGGCATTTGCTTACCAGGAACATTCAAATGAGCAGTATCCATTTTCAGTGGCTGGCCAGGGAGAAAAACTCCATTATACAGACATCATGGACATTATCTCTTATAGACAGTTTCATTCAATGATAGATAGATAGATAGATAGATAGCTAGATAGATAGATAGATAGATAGATAGAGATATACATATATTAAATGCAGGGAGGTATATGCAGTGCAATAACATCATTATTCATAAATTATCAGGTTTAACTTAAGAATATTTGTTACTATAAAGACTTGTTCAAAATCTAGGACATAGGAAGATAAGAGAAAGAGTTATTGTGGCCCAAAGAAAAGAGGGAAGGAAGAAGATGCAAGGAAGATAAAGAAGCTGAGATGATAGAAGGAGAGTATAGTTGTGATAATACTACATTACGTTTTGTGCAGCAGAGAATTATCACACTGACTCATATAGCTATATTGGTACCAGTTTAACTAAGTTTGGTACTGGTGCAGAGCCATTTATCTTTCATATGTTGCATAAGTTGACATTTAAAGTATTTCATATTGCAGACTGTTCTTAAGTGGAGTGGAACTGTATTCTGACTATTTGCAGTGCAGTGTGAATACATGGAGTATCCTGCATTGTTGTTAGGTTTTGTTATGGAGAATAATGATTTATCAGTGGAGCACAGAGGTCTCCTAATAGTGTAAGGCTGAACGATGAAGTGAAGTGATGGGAATCTTTCAGAGTTGTGCAGTAGTCTGAAGGCTGTAATTGTCTATCACTAGAACAGAAGATTATTTAATTAGTGGTTTAAGAGAAAGTCCATGATGTGATATGTATTGCTGTTTGGTTGTGAATTTGGTTACTTTATCACATCATTGTTCTAGTCTGACTGATAGAGAGGAGCTGAGATTGGTTAGTAAAGGATAGGTCAGGATACATGGAGATGAACCATGTCAAAGTAGGTTTAGACTATGTAATGGAACTTCTTGGGAATCACATATAGGCTCTATGCATGTTGTCAAAAGACATCTGCAGTAACCCCCTACTATGTTGCGTACATCAAGCAGTATACAGTTAGTAACTGTACCCCCCCCTTCCCCATGAAGAAAGAGAGGTGGCATTAGATGATTTGTCTTCCTTCTTAGCGCCTGCTCTGCTAGCTGATCTCTGGTGACCAGCAGCATGGTCAGATAGCTTGCCACTGTACAACTGGGCTGGACAAATCAAAGTTCATTCTACCTGAAAAACATAAGACTGACAGAAAACCTTATCACAGACAGGTCGGGATTGTGAGTAGGTCTATGCTCCCAGTGTTGTAAGTGGACACAGTTTCTGACTGGCTGATGTACTTTTTTTTCAAATCTACATTAGACAAGGGAATAAGGAAAATGAGGAGTGCTTTTGTACAGTAAGGATATTTGTAAATAATTTGTAACACAGTATTAGCAGGTTCTGCTAAGGGAAACTTTCTACCGGGGACATACAAGGTAACTCAGTACTACTAAATGGATTTCAGATTTGGTTTCATTTCAGGCATTGGTTGTTAATATTGTAGCAATAACTGACAACTTGGGTGTGGTATATTCAAGATTTACCCACAGTTGGTGTGCTTTTTTTAAATTAAAAAAACATACCAGGACACTTTGAAGGTACAGGAGAGACAGGACATAGAAAATAAAAGGATATGTTTCTCTAGTTTTGCATAACATACCTGATCATTCTTTATTTCTCTTTGTCCATATCACACATTGGCTTAAGTGTCCTGTTTTGTATGTTTATTATTTATTTATTTATGTTTTGTTTAAGTGAAAGAAAAGGGAAATTTTTATGGCGTATATTAATGGAAGAAAGTCTGGATGACAATGGGCGCGTTGGTTGGGCTGACCAATCAGTATTCTACTTTTTTGAATATTAATGGACAGTCGTTGTATAATTGAAAATAATTCACAGTTTCATCAGTAGTGGAGAAGAAAAAAATGGGCTCTCAGATAAATGAACCTACCTGATTAACTACTGTAGAAAAAAATAAAGAAAATGAGTTTATAAAGAAACATTTTTTTTTCTAACAAGCACACTTCTGCTACTAATGTTTCATTTTCATGTTGTCAGTTGCATTTGTTTTGCTAGCTTTTGTTTGCTTTTTGTTTATGTTTCTTTGTTTGTTTCTTGTGTGACAGATTTTGCCTATTCAGGAATAGATCTTCTTATCAAACTAAAGAGGACATAGAGACCCATACAACAATTGCTTCTTCACTTAGGCAACACATGGCACTGTAGAAGAAAAAGGCCCTTTCATTGTCTCAAGGAGTAATATTTATAAGCCTGTTTCTTATCACATAGAAAATTATTATTTTTACATTTGTGTTTCTCTACCTAATACTAAGACTATGGAACAGTGACAGCTGTGGAATCCCTATATATTAGAATGAAGAATGGATGTCAAAGAAGTAGCAAATTACAAGCAAAGGCATTGCATTTGGGTGAAGCTGTTTGGTAACAGGTTTCTGTTCATCTGAAGCTGACTAGGACTGCGGGCAAGCAGTTTTGGAAGGGGGCATGAAGGAGATTTTATAGAGTTACATAGTGAGAGTGGGATTTAGAGTTAGGGACAGGGTTTTAGGATTAGGGAGCAGGAGGAGAGTTTAGGGTTAGGGGCAATCTGGGTATTTTGGTTTAGAGAAGGGAGGTGGAGTTTTAGGATTAGGGAGCAATTATGGACTTTAACGGTGGGAGCTGAGCTTTGGAGTATGGGATCATGGAACTGGGTTAGGAATTAGGTTGGAGTTTTAGGGTTATAGTTAGAGATCTGGTAGAGCAGGGCTTTAGTAGGACTATATATATATATATATATATATATATATATATATATATATATATATATATATATATAGTCTTCTAGGTTTGGGAATTCGAGGACTATGTAGAAATAAGAGATCAGGCTAGTGGGAGTTTGAGCACTTGCTTTTTTGAGCAAGTGGCAGTGAATGAGTGTATTTCAAACTACTAGTATTCATGCACCTGTAGTAGACCCAAATGACATCTATAAAAAGCAAACCTTAACACCTTCATAAAAGTGGTACCATCTTTTCATGTAAATATGCTATAACTTTGTCTATACCTCAACAAATATGAAATTAAATACATCACAATATCTATTTATCTATCTACGTAGATAGATATTTATTTGTATAAAAATTATTTGTATAAAGATATGCACATATATTTATACCTAAAATCACCAATTGTGTACTTTCTATAGTTGTGTCATAACATATGTTCTTGAGGATATTGTACGACTTTTTCATACTGTTTCAGAGATATATTATAGTATGACAAACAGCAGCAAAGAGTTACATTTATTGAATAATACAACCTGATGCCTTAGCAAAGCCTTTGGGGGCAGTGAAACAAGTAAAATAGACACATCATCATTCACGGTATAGCCAATTAAAAACATAATTAAACAGTTGATCACTTAAGCTAATAGTTCAACTTACTTCTATACTTGAAGCAAACTACTGAGAGTATTATCTTTTAAAATATAAATGTTCGCTTTATATAATCTGTGCTAAATGGAACCAACCCTACCAAAATGTTGGAAACATTTGTAATTAAACTTGTAGCTGTAAGGAATTCAAATTTTCCATCATGACAAGTACAAAAATGTAAAACCATGGGGCTTTCATTCTCATGCACTTTATGTTGTTGAGTGCTCAAGTAGTCTGGCACTCATTAGATGAAATCAGAATAAAACATGAAACCTATAGGCTATTTCTGAATGACTGCATACATGGGGCTTTCCTCTGATGGAAGATGCTGGGAAGATGGATGACAGTAAGGTTTCTGCCATTAATAGAACAGCTTCCATATTACCATTGGATTCAGGAACCACTCAGTAGTAATAATACTGAACAACTCAAGAACTTCATAAACTAAACCATTTACGCTATTTACACAGCTCACTTATTAACATATTAGTACACATCATTTCCAGCTCTATCATCAGTATTCAAAAATAAAATATATCACCAATCTTATTATTATTGTTCCTATTATATACTTGAAGAGAATTCCATCAAATGCCTCTTCATCGACCATTAAATAGCGAAAACACAAAACAGCAAATGGTCATACAAGCAATTTCTTTCCCTGGGAAAGAAATTGATTAGCCACATCTGTTACTTTGCCGTTTCCCCACTGTAGTGTGATCTCAGAGTTGGTATATTTAGTTAGGGGGTGTGGGGGGGGGGCACAGCCCGCCACATTGGGGGATGTGGGGGGCAAAGCTCCTCTGTACAGGCCCCTGGTCCATTAATGACTATAAAATACATTCTGCTTGCTTTATAATGCTGTTATGTAGATTAAAAGATGTGTCATGCACCGATGATTTCCAGCTTCTTGGAAAATACATTTTTATAAGACTAACCGGAGCCCAGACAAATTTCATCATCTTTATATTTGTTCCTCTGCTGTTAAGCACTATCCTCAATGACTAGAACTTCCAGCCCAATTTTTAGTACCTAGAAATAATTCTAGAAAGTACTCTGTTAAAGGTGTATTATCTCTTCTTTGTTACTGGACACACTCAAAATATGTACAGTAAACCTGTTCTATTACTTCCACATCTCCAACAGCTGAAATTCTGCTTTCTATCTCCTATATACAACCAGGTGGGGATTAAGTTCCATTTATAGAGACATCTCATCTTCTGATCTCACCACTTCCATAGTAAATGTCCCCTGTCTCAGACTTCTTCCCAGTAATCCTTACCTATCTGTATTTCTTCTCCCTTGTTTATACCAGTCTGAATTGTTTTCCTCTTTACTTCCACCAGCTCCATGTGTATTGCATTTTCCCTTCCCTCCTGTATACTGACTTTCTACTGCCATGGTAGCACTTTCTTTGGGGTATTGAAGGCAATACATATATGGCCTATATGCTTAAGCTACACAAATGCGAATCAATCCCTCTTGGGTTTATCAAATTCTAAACAAAGTGTATCTGTTGTTTTAAAAGATTTTCTATTAATTATCAAACTATGAAACCATTTGATTATCCTTGCACCTGTCCGTGAAGTTTTTCCTTATCTGTAATAGCTGAACATACTTCTTGATGCCATATGTCACATGTATGTCCAAAGCCCCAACATAACTTCTCTGTTCTTTCAAAATTATACTCCCATGCTAAAAGCCATTCTTGTATTACCTCTTTCTTTCCCCTCTGAGACTACTGCATATGATATTATGTTTGTCTCATTCCTGTCCCCAGCTGAACTAGCTGAGCAAGCTGACAGGCTAATGTATATCTGTGGATAGTAAAACCCCACCCCCCACACACGCACATTTTCCATAACAAGGAGAGACATGTGCTTTTACTGCAGAGAATATTCTACCTGTATTGTCTAATGCAGCTTTGTTCATCAAGGATGTTAACACTGGTAGCTTCGGTTGAAACAGAGGTAATGTCATATTTCATATTGTACACAGTATACATGACAGATCCATTTCCTTAATGGCCTTTATCCTCCCTGCAATAATGTGAAAGCTTGCAATCTTTTCCGTCAATCCTTTTTTAACATTTCAACCAGAAGGGACAGATTCTTATCACACATTTACACCCGAGGTTTTTCCCAGTAAGCGTTACAAATATTTTGGAATTTTTTTCTGCAATCTCCAGAAATATCCATCTCTTATTCATTTCTAAATCCTATGTATACCCAGTTTTTCAGTATTGTATTGATACCCACAATGCATCCTAAATTCTTGAAATATAGCTAATGCCCCTTATGTTAGATATTATGAATATAAGGCTGAAATTAATTCTGTTGTAAATATGCTGAAATAAAAAGCTTGTTTAAATGGCTTGGAAAATAAGGAACCTGCTGAATGGACATTTTTCCCTTACAGACTTAAAAACAGGATGTATGCAAGAGCAAAAATGCAAAATCTGCTTTTAAAGAACACTGACATGTTTTTCTGCATATAAAAAGAATGGACACAATATGTTTCCTAAAACAACAGGATATGTTTATGACACTGTGACAATGGGTTTCCTCAAAAATATGTTTTTCTGCATGGAAAACAGGACATATTTATCAGCATTGGCAAAATAACAGATGTTCTTATACAAAGATCCAAGTAGAATACAGGATGTTCACACTGTCAGAAAAGCTGGTCTCTTATAAGACATTGTTAAACAAGGAAGCTTAAAAATAATATTATCAAGTCAGCAGTTTGTGTCAGCATCTGCAACAATTAGTATTGTTTCTACAGGATGAGCAATTTTCCAAAATAGAATACCAAGAGGACTAAAATTGTAGATAAAGAGCTGTATGAATCCAGTTATGTTAGGGGTATGGTAGGGACACATCTGTCCTGAGGTAAATGTTATATCTCTCACATCATCTGTACTATATGAGAAGTAAAGTGGAACAGTACAAGCTGCAACGTTAGTCCGTTTGGGTTATTATAAAAAGTTATTTGTTTTTGCTCTAAAGTTGATGCTGAAAAGTATATTCTCTCATCAGTGTATATTCTGCAAGTTTCTGTATGCAACAGACTGTGAATGCAAATATAACCAGACTTTGAATTTTAGCAGAATCCAGCCAGCAATACTGAGTGTCTTAAGAAGACTTCAAATCCTACAGCAAGCAGCAAGCAGTAAGCAGCTCAATATAATTTTTCAATGGCAAGCTAGCCTGCATTTGAACCTAAAATCTGCATTCAAACACAGGGGGAGTGATGGTAAGCCCTGCAGAGGGTTACTTCAGTTAAATTGCAGTAACTAACATTTGCATGTATGTGTAAATCCTAAACAGATGTATTCCAGTTTATGCAGTTTGCAGTAGTAAAGTTTTTTTAGACGTCTAAAATCCAGAGTGAGACTAGTTCAAGAAATTCGCAGTGCCATAAATTCTCCAAGAAAAGGTGAATGTCCACTTGTACAGCGGTCCGCTGCCTGTTGTGCTTCACCAGCTTCTCAAGTGACTCTGAAAAATTTCTAGCCGTCAGCAACAATAGTCTGATCACCTGTTTTCTTGCTAACTGGTAAGACTTTTTTCTGTGTCACATATTTAGTGTGGATGATGTTAAACAGTTTGTATATTTTTAGACAGTTTGGATGTTCTTAGACAGTATAGATATTTATAATTCATGCAGGAGTAAACTAAACTTTAGTAAATTGCAATGTTGGTATATACAGCACATTAGTAAATGTAAAACCTTATTAGGGCAGGTTGATAGTAAGGCATTATGCAAATGTATTACAATATTTGACTGGTATCTCAAAGAAAACCATGTGAAATATGACAAATGTTTATGCCATAAAAAAGTATTGCATCATATTGCTAAAAAAATAGACTGTAAAGACAGATCTGTTCATGATAAAGAATTAACTAAGGGTAAAGTGTTTCTATTATATTCAGATGTTGAACAGTTATGTCCTGTCACCACATGTGAGTCAAATCAGTTACTGATAGAACCTCAAGTACATTTTGTTACAAAGGAATGTAGTAAACTTCTAAAAGACAGACACAATGAGTTCAGGAAGCTTAGACAAGTTATACATACATCTTTTCAAAAGTGCATAAAAGTTTCAAATTCAGCAGAACAGCTTACTAAAGAATGTCAGAAAGACCATGCAACATTACAAGAAATTCAACAGCAGTTGCAGGATAAAGGAAATAAATTAGCTGAACTGACAAAGACTGGGAACTTCCTGCATACACAGCTAATCTGTGCAAAAGAAATATATGTTATAATATGTTTATGTTTTGAAAATGGTTAAACATACATGGTAGGATGGTAGGATCTGATGTCTGGACAAATCGTTCTCAAATGTTTTACTTTCATTCAGTTAAAGCAAGACATTTATCAGTACTACAGTAAAGTAGTGCATATGACTGCCATTCTTAGCATAGTCAAAAGGTAAACAAAACTGTTCTAGTGTATAAAATACAAATAAAATACAAATAAAAACAAAATAAAAATAGATAAGAGTAAAAAGTTAAAGTCACAAGACTGACATGCTTGTATAAAGATATACAGATACAAGACAGACATGCATGTATGTTCTTTTCATCTAGAGTACATTTGTTTACAATGCACAAAAGCAAAAGGCAGACAACAGCAAATATAAATAAACATGTTAGGTAAGCTAATATCTATTTGTTTTTTTTTTTACAATTTTTTTATAATTGTATAGTAACACCACACCAAACAGTTGAAGTTCTGAATTTTAAAAAGAAAATCACAGATGGTATTAGTTAAACAGTTTTTGTAAAATTAATGGCAGGACAGTTAAATAGTTAAATAAATAAAAAAATACTGAAATCCATGTAAGCCAATTGTAAAATAATGTCTGTTTATGTAGTATAAATACATAGTTATGCAAATCACAATCAAATTAAAGGAAAATGCCAAAATAATTAACTATAGTTTACAGAGTATGAAATGTGAGCTCAGACCTTCCTAGACTGAATGAATAGTTATAGGAAATGTTGAAAAGATAAGATAAACAAGACTGATTGGCAGACAAGTAACTTGAGTTTTTCTAAAACATCACTGTTATTAAAACATAATTGTTAAAATGTTTACATGCAACACTATTTGGTAATTATAATAAAGTCACAGTTGTGCATAGATGTCACTGATAATCTGTTTGCAAGTAAATATAAAAGAAAAAAATCAGTTGCATCAAGTACAGCCAGCAAATGGGCTATAGTATACATACAGTTTAAATCAATTGTGCAGGAGGTTGTAAATGCCTACTAGTGGTAGTAAACAGTAAAAGCTTTATAAAAATGGTAAAATCAGACAAAGGTCTATAGTTTGGTAACCTAATAAAATAAATGTATAACCAAAGTGTTGAGCTGACATACATTCTATTCTCACAGAGTAGAGCAGGTAAACAGTGCTGCAGTACTACAGGGGGAGGGGTACTTTCTCAGTTTTACACTGACTGTATAAGGGGGAGGGGCACTTTCTCAGTTTTACACTGACTGTACAAGCAGTACTGCACAAGGGTCTGAAATAAAGCTACAGAAAAAATAAACAACAAGGGTCTGAAATAAAGCTACAGAAAAAAATAAACAAGGGTCTGAAATAAAGCTACAGAAAAAATAAACAACAAGCGTCTGAAATAAAGCTACAGAAAAAAATAAACAATAAGGGTCTAAAATAAAGCTGCAGGAAGAAATATCTCATTCCTTCTTGACAATACTCTTTTATGGGGGGAAAAACAGGTATTAGTGTATTAAAAATACTGGTAAACTGGATTAAACCTGACAGGATAAGATATTTTACAAGTTGTTAATAGCTATCATAATGGTTATTATTGTATTGTTTAGTATTAAATTGTATTTACATCCTGTTAAACTGTAAAGCTATACAAGAGATGGTTGAAAAAAACAAGAGATGGCTTAAAATTGATAACAACTATACAAGAGAGAGTAAAGATATGTAAAAAATTGAGCAAGAATGGTCACTATTTTTAATATGTTTTTGGCAAAACAATGTTGGTATAAAAAAGCATGAATATTTTTAATTGCTAAGTATGTAGTTTAAAATAACAGGACATATACATTTGGTATCAATTCCACTAGATATTTCTAAAGAGACATAAACATTTTCCAAGATTTTGCTCAATATTAATGTTATTAAATATGTAAGATTAGACTAAATGTACTTTATAGTCTTTGTATGTAGAAATGCAGAAGAATTCAGTACAAATGAAATTAATGTCTAGTAATAAATATGTGTGAAAAACAATGTTTTAAAAAATTGGGTCCAGGATACCTAGTAAATTAAAATGCATAAATAGCACAGTCTGTGTAAATACATACTGTACAGAATACATTGTAATAAGTTTGAAAGTAATTTGTCAAGTTGTAATATCATTGATTTTACCCCAGTAAAATAATAGCTTTCAAATATTTATTATCTAAGCCCAGTTCAGTACTTTACCAATATGTTAATGGGCAGTTCAATGACATGACCACAATGTTATGGTTAAAATGACATTGAAACTGTATATTTTCAGTAGTGTATAACTGCTTGCAGTAGCACATGGTTGCAAAGAGTTAATGAAACAGTTCTAAGTCATAAATTAAATTATGTGATTGCAAAAGAATAAATTGATCAAGTTAAAAAATAATAACATTAAAGCAGACACAGCTCATAATTGATAAAATATTTTCACAGAATGGTCTGCAAAAGAAAAAGTTGTTAAATACATTCAGTTTTAGTAGTAATACTTTAATATAATTGTATTAACTATGTAAAATTGCATTTTGACTTGTATAAAAAAAAGACTAAAGGTTTGTTTCTTGTGTTTTCTATATATTGTGATCAAAACTACATATCAGTATAAAATGATTTGAGTATGTTTAAAAACAGAGAGAATTGTTAGATATTATGAATATAAGGCTGAAATTAATTCTGTTGTAAATATGCTGAAAAAAAAGCTTGCTTAAATGCAGAAACAGAGTTTAGTAATATGTGTTCAGCAGTCATACTAAATGACCATGGCTTGGAAAATACGGAACCTGCTGAATGGACATTTTTGCCTTACAGACTTAAAAACAGGATGTATGCAAGAGCAAAAATGCAAAATCTGCTTTTAAAGAACACTGACATGTTTTTCTGCATATAAAAAGAATGGACACAATATGTTTCCTAAAACAACAGGATATGTTTATGACACTGTGACAATGGGTTTCCTCAAAAATATGTTTTTCTGCATGGAAAACAGGACATGTTTATCAGCATTGGCAAAATAACAGATGTTCTTATACAAAGATCCAAATAGAATACAGGATGTTCACACTGTCAGAAAAGCTGGTCTCTTACAAGACATTGTTAAACAAGGAAACTTAAAAATAATATTACTAAGTCAGCAGTTTGCGTCAGCATCTGCAACAATTAGTATTGTTTCTACAGGATGAGCAATTTTCCAAAATAGAATACCAAGAGGACTAAAATTGTATATAAAGAGCTGTATGAATCCAGTTATGTTAGGGGTATGGTAGGGACACATCTGTCCTAAGGTAAATGTTATATCTCTCACATCATCTGTACTATATGAGAAGTAAAGTGGAATAGTACTTTAAGCTGCAACGTTAGTCCATTTGGGTTATTATAAAAAGTTATTTGTTATTGCTCTAAAGTTGATGCTGCAAAGTATATTCTCTCATCAGTGTATATTCTACAAGTTTCTGTATGCAACAAACTGTGAATGCAAATACAACCAGACTTTGAATTTTAGCAGAATCCAGCCAGCAAGACTGAGTGCCTTAAGAAGACTTCAAATCCCACAGCAAGCAGCAAGCAGTAAGCAGCTCAATATAATATTTCACCTTAAATTATAACTCCTATATCACTATTATTCAACAAAAAGTAATTTTCAAATAAGTAAAAGACATGTTGATCACTGGTACATCTTAGCTTTTCCCCTAAGAAACCATTCATTCTACAATCTAAACCCTCTATAATTAATAAAAATAATTATGGACTCCCAGAAAATGTTACCATGCTCTGATAAACTCACATTCATCTAAATTCTAAAAGCAGGCTTCTTGTACAATCACTCTAGGCACTTAAGGTATACCTCTTCAAAATGTATCTCATTTAATACTCTAAACAGAAAACTCAGATTAACAGAATGAGAGCCTTTTTAATGTCAAACACATCAATTACCACTCCTACTGCTTCCCACCAAACTGATGTAGAAAGATTGCTAAATTCCACCAATTTGTGGCTGTTCCTCTACCTGGAACAAACCCATTTTGTCCTTTTTCTATGACATTGAGGAGTATCATTTCTAACCTTTAAACTACCACCTTTGCCAATTTTTTAATAACATTTATCAATGAAATTGGTCCAAAATGATTGATTCATGGACAACTTCTATTCTTTTTGGTAATACCACTATAACTGCTTCATTGGTTTAAATTTCCACATTTCAAAATATTATTGTATGTAACCATCAAAAAAGGTGTAATTTACTTCTTTATATTTATAAAATTTACCATGAAATCTGTCAAACCACACTAACTTAGTTTCAAGCTAAGTATTACTCTTTAGTATCAAATTCTGATATTATCCTATCATCTGTAAGCTGCTGGTAATTGTCTGCCCCATGGTTGCCTCCTCCCCCGATCCCATCTCCTTGAATATAATTCAAAATAATATTTATGAAAAGCCTCCCTGATATAATTGCCTCCTGTTATTACTGTTCCCTCCTCATTTTGGACTTGATTCACAGCTTTAGCAGTAGTTCATGATTTAACTACCCATGGTTATGTAATATTTTAATTGATATATACACCTATTATCTGAAAATTGCAATCAATTAATATTTTTGTCTTTTAGACTGGAGCTTTTCTCCCTGGTTCTTCCCTGAAAATGGATTACTTTTTTTGACAAGCTACACCTTCCTGGTAAACAAATGCAAACAACAATATACTTGTGGATTTTTTTGCCCTCTACAAATCAGGCGTTGGAGAGTTTGAAATTTGTCACCAGTAGCTGAAGAAGTTTCCTATTACATGTATCCAGGTGAGATATAACATTAGATCCAAAAATAGTGGAACCATGAAATAATGAATTGAAGAATGTCATCTTGGTATCTTTAACAAAGTCTGTTAACTGGGGCCAGAAATGCTGATATATGAAATACATGAACCTGAAACTCAGAATGAACCTTCAACAGAATTATAAGCCAGTCTATACGTAAGAATCAAAGTACATGATACAGTTATTGCTTGTGACTACAAATTTTCAAGAGACATCAGCAAATGTATTTCATCAGCCAGGTCTTGCTGGACCTGAATCACATGTACAAGGTTGTTTTTGCCGCTCAAGGAAAAGGCAGGACATATATAAACTCACCTCCCAAGACAATCTTAAGCCTTGGATTCTTTACCAGAGAGAAAACTACAGGGCTGTGTAGGATTTCAGCCTTTTAAATGATTGCTGTTGTTAATACAGAATCACATTTTGGAGTCTCCAGCCAGCAGTTCCAAATTTTAGAATGTCAGAGAATCCTATCTAATTTCTGCAATTCTGAAGCTGTTGTAATTGAAGTTTTGCATGCTATAATTCTGCCTACTTCTAATATTTTTACTTAAGGGGAAACTATTCAAGAAAAATGTTGTGAGGAATGCAAGATGTCATGCAATGTTCATTGCAGGGATGATACCCAGTCTGTGTACCCCTTTGCTGCTTTATGTCTAAGGCTGACTGAAAGTTTTGATTATTTGGGGAAGATGGACTGGAAACTATATCATCATCCTCTTAAATATTCAGTCTGGGGCTTTGGTGTGTAAGTCTCTGTGCTTTCTCTTGCACATGTTCTTCTAGCTTCCCTCAAAGTTGATGGGTCCCTAGAAGAAACAGAGTTATGAGCTGAGGTCACTATGTATCACTGCATAAGCCTTTGGATTCTGCTGCTCTGAGGTGGGGCAGATGTTTAATGTGAGCAATGGAGAGGTATCTAAGCAGTGACATCGGTGCAGGCACACGAATCCTATTCAGTGCTGAGGGTAATTCTACTGAAAAATGAAAGACTGATCTCACTGAAACCTGCATCAAAAGTGATAAGCCCAGACATGAGCATGGCCTCAGCACACTACCCTGAGTGTCAGAACTGATGACCTATTTAATGATGGCAGACTTTATGTTGATGGCATCTGTGCTTGTGGCTCAATCGATAGCTGAGGCACGACCATCAAAACTGCATTCCAATACAGGGCATATAGTCAGGGAGAATGAGTGTTCAGTCGTCAATACTGACACCATATAGGTTGATGTTGCTATATTCAGAACTAGTACTGATAGCATGTTATGTTTAACAGTGTGGAAAGTCTGCAAGAGTTATAGAGAGAGACAAAAGTGGAGAAGGGGCCCTTGTCTAGCATGGAAGCTGTTTTGTATCAGGTTGTCAACATTTTCTTTTGATCCTAAAGAATGGGAGTCCAAAACCTATTATAATTGTATTCAGTCAGAGGCAAATGAGAAGGTCTCGTAGAGGGTAGTCTAGTTCTGAAAATCTGTGAGACTTTCTTTTGGTCTGTTAATTAAACTAGAAAGATATTTTGTCTATATGGTTCATAAAGTAACTTTAAGAATCACTTCTTCGAATCTCTGCTTTTTATATTATGGACAAGGTGAGAAAGACCTTGATTCATCAGGTTTGTGCTTCAGTTTAGGTGCCTGAAGTTTGAAGATATCAGAAGTTGTAGTAATAGCTGATGATTCTGATGTCACTGCTGAGGCCCTTGGTTCTTATGAGTCTTTTGGCTTCAAAGAAGTACTAATTCTTGGCAAAGATGTTCATGAAAATAAAATCTGCTTATTTTTGTACGTTCTTAAAAGTACTGAGAATAAAACATTGACAGATGTCTAACTTAAGAATATTTGCATTGTTCCTCTGGGCAGAAAATAAGCAGTTTGTGTTTATTCTTGAGTGGGATGTTATCTGTGCATGTATCCTTTTTAAATGCTTGCTATATGATTGCAGTAATGAGGGAAACTCCTTACCACATGCAATAACAAATAAACAAAACCAGAAGCTACAACAAAGATTTGTTTATTTTTGTACAAAAAGGCCTATAGTATGTAAGCACAACAATATCAAAAACTGTTGCATTAATTAGTCAAACAAATGGTGACAAGATACCAGTAGGACCCAGGAAGGAAAGACTGAAGGGAAAAAAATACCTCCTTGTAGAAAAAAAAAAACAGCTGAACCTTATGAATGAGAC
The DNA here is from genome assembly GCF_019279795.1 of Protopterus annectens. Lineage (NCBI taxonomy): Eukaryota > Metazoa > Chordata > Ceratodontiformes > Protopteridae > Protopterus > Protopterus annectens. The sequence goes on from NC_056726.1 coordinate 1,694,001,551, forward strand.
TGAAAAACACAAACAACAGATACTACCAAATAAAAAAATCACTCTACTCATGAACTATGGAAAACCTGGGACTTTTTCTCTAATGCTGTACACAGCAGCGTGGCAAATTAGATCTTATGGAGGATGATTTCAGGATGTGCGCAAAGGGTAAATGGAAGGAACTTAGTAGCTTGGTAAAAGTTCTGGTGCCAGGTTGCCCTGACACCTGATAACATAAGTCACAGTTATGAGCCTGGATTGCATCATATCATTTCTATCAGTTCTGTTTAGGCCAATAAATATAACATTTATAATAACTCAAATTCATGGTGCTACAAAACAAATTAAGAATGAATGTGCTCTGCTATCTTTAAAGCTGGGCACACAACAATATCTCCATGTACTTATCTGGCAATATGGCACACTATTTTTGAGATAAAGATTTTTCTGGTTGTACAATGAAATGCCGATTTCCACTATCCTAAGCATCATAAATGACAATAAATATTGCTTGAAACACATAGCCTCAAAGAAAAAAAGAATAGCTTTAAATGCAGGATGAACAAGCCCCCCTAAACCTTCAAACTTACAAATACCAACTCTATGGTTGCATCATCTTGAAGAAAAGGGAACTTTCCCAAAGAAGTAAATCATTGCCAGAACAGACTTAGAAATCGTACTGACAATGACATCCTGTGGAGAACAGTGGTCAAGGTTATGTTCCTCTATGTTATTTTTTTCATGTTACTAATGCTTGAGGAATTTCATTCTGATGACCTGTAGGGGTGCTGAATTATTTATTTATTTATTTTTTGTTTTTGGTAAATGAGTAAAATTAAGCTACAATAAGAAAAGAAAACTCTGGAGACTAAAGGGTTAGGGCTCCATTTCCAAAACAAGCCTACCATTGCCATGTTTAACTACACAAAGGTGGAAACACAAGGCAGAATCACAACCTTGTAAAGTTATTTAGCGTTTTCATCCTCACATAGCAGGACTTCATCAGAATAAAGTACAAGACAAATAATTACAGCTTAAATAGAGGTTGATTAAAACCCCTCCTATCAATAAACTAATTACATCATACATTAAACAATTAGCCCTTCATCTTGACCCATATAAAATGTAATATATAATGTATAATATGATTTAATACATAATATTTATATATCAATTGACTAAAAAATAAGTACCAAAAGATTAAAAAAGAATGGATGAATACAAAACTAATTCACCAAGCCAAAAAAAGCAAATAAAGATATAGTACAAATAAATAAAGAAAATAAAAATATGAAAATAACATGAAAATAAAAAACTTAGGGCTTATTCTGGCATTTCAAAGAGCACTGGCAGCTTTTAACCTTAAAACAGAACCGATGCATAAACTTTCATTTAGGCCTGGGTAAACTGTGGCATTAGTACATAATTGCCACTGCAATTCTTCATAATCTAAATAGTTGTCGACCAGTCCACCCCTCTGGCCAAGATTAACATAATCAATAATAATAAATTTAAAAAATGCCCATCATACTCAAGAATGTGAGTATACAATGCATTATTAGAATCATTTTTATGAATATCATACCCATGTTGGTAAACCCTTTTTCTAAATCAATTTTTAGTTTTTCCTATATAATACCTGCTGCATTTTTGGCACAGTGCCATGTAAACTACACTTTTGGTGCCACATCTATACTTCTTTTTGTATTTTAATTGTACCATACCCTTGAAGTTTCACTTCATTAACTTCTAACTTGTTTACATTGGTGGCACTGCCCACATTCAGCAATTTTGCCCTCATGTCTATAATAGTTGACACTTTCAACATATTCTTAAAACATCTATCTTTTTTGTAGACTATTAAAGATTTTTGCTCCACAATCTCAATATAGTCTGAATCAATTCTAAACACATCTCAATACTTTTGGACTATTTATCTCACCTCACCAAAACTGGTATTGTATGTACGTACTAAGGCTTTACTTATATTCACATTATCTCTTGCACTAAAGTTGGAACTAATTTGACCAACTTTTTGACCCAATAGCGGTACATACTGCCCTGACAATCTCTTTCGAGTAACCTCACTTAATATACTATCTAAAAAGGTGTCACTGTAACCCCTCCTGGCCAACGTGTTCCTTAACATGTGACATTGTGAATAAAATTCACCCAGGCCAGATACCATATGGGCCAACCGGACACACTGTCCTTTCACCAAAGACTTCTTTTGGAGAATCGGATGCCAACTATCATAATGAAGTAAAATATTAGAACATGTTGGCTTCCTATACAATGTTGAAATAAAACACTTATTAAGAGTTTCCTTCCTGATGGCAACATGCAAATAGTTAATCTTGTCATCACAGATAGTCATAGTAAATTTAAGAAAATCAGTGGTACTGTGTATATATATCCAAAAAAATCAGCCATTCATTTTGTATCATTCCAAAAAATTATTATATCATTAAGAAAATGCCCATATAATGACCAACATGAACTGAACCTGGAGTTAATAATAAAGTGGGTCTCCCAGTAGACAAGCACCAAATTAGAAAAAATGGGGGCACAAGCTGCCCCATTACATCAGCTTTTATCTGCTTACAAAGTTGTTAGTCAAAAATAATAAAATTGTTATCTAGTACTATTTCCATTAATGTTATTAAAATAAGGATAACATCTTGGTCCAACCTTGAATGGTGGGAAAAGTAACCATAAAACCATTCAATACCTACATCATGTGGAATAACCAAAAACAAATCTTTGATGTCAGTAGTAACAAATGTAATATTTTCATTATATAAATGATGAAAGATTCTCAACAGAAAGTCCCAAGAATCCTTAAAACAAAAATGGTACTCTAATGCATACCTCCACACAGCATGCATCTATCATTCAGTATGCAGATGACACTACCTTAATCTGTGCTGCACAAAACTTTCCCACCCTCCTGCAAACAACTCAGCAAGCATTCTCTGACATTGAAAACTACCTTACCAAAGCCCAACTTATCCTCAATCCAAAGAAAACTCAGCTTATGATTATGTCCAGTTCTAACAAAAATACTGATAACAGTCAATTCACTATCTACTCCACAAATGCTTCTCCAATCACTCCAGTGGCCCAGGCTAAGCTATTGGGAATAACCATAGACTCCCACCTAAATTTTGATAGTCATCTCAACTATTAAAAAAGTACATGCCAAACTGGGATCACTCTACCATATCAAACCATTTCTTACCAACAACACAAGATCAGCCATTGCACGCTCCCAACTTTTATCCACCCTACTCTATGCATTTCCTATTCTGACTAATCTCAACAAAACTGAACTAAGCAAAATGGAAGCCTGCTATAAGAGAATTGCCCACTTTGCTGCAAATTGCTCATATAGAACTAATCACTGCACTACTTTGAGAAAGCTCAACTGGTTTGAACTACCCAACCTCCTAGTCTGCAATCAACTCTGCCTCTGTCATTTGATCTATTACCTCCCCAATAAGTGTCCTGCCCTCAAAAACCTAGTACAACATCACTCAGCCAAAAGGCCTCTTAGATCATCAAGCAAACTACTACTAGAAGTCATCAACAGCTACAATAGCTTTGGAGATGCACTATATAGTAGTTCAGTGGCTAAAAAATGGAACTCTGCCCCCACTAGCATTCAGAACACATCTTCCAAAGCCTCCTTTAAAGACCTCATCAGGCAACATCTCAAGCAAAGTTGGCAGTGCCATGATTGCTCCCCAGGCTAGTGAAAGCAGATATGGTACACATACTAAACCTAGAGTACTTGATAATAGTTTTCAATCTTACTCACAGACACTGGCTAATCTAAAATGTATGTACTGTACCTGTGTACTATGTATGTATTCTACCTATGTTCCAAATTTCAGCTGTACACCACAAATCTATTAATTACCTTGATTTTTAAATTAATATTTTATTGTTTGTTTTCTCCACTGTAACTGTTGATGTGCTGCATACCACTGTAAAAATGTCTTTTGTAATTTGTGTGTATACTGATCATTTCTAAATAACTAAATGTATCTGTAATTTTTCTATGTGGAGCTTTTCTCCCCGGGCCTCTGCTGAAAAAGGACCTTTTCGGCTCAGTCAGACACCTACAGTTAACAAATGTAAAATAAAATAAAATAATCGGACAGTCTTAGTATGATGATCTATGAACTTGGCCATACAAAATGTCTTTGAGGCTTTAGCATTCACAACTGGTCTAAAAGGGGGTTCCCTGAGATCCTTATGTATCTTTGGGATCCCAAACATTGTAGGAATTCTAGGATGAACTACCTTTAAATAATTAAATTGTGAGGGGGAAAGCTGGTTATTCATTAGAAGATCCTCAAGTAATAAATCAATATCCTGGTAAGCTATGATCATCACAATGGGACTCGTTTCTTCATAAGAATCAGAAAACAACATGGACAACGTCTTGTTGTTGTAATCATTAATTTCCATAGTAACCAGCCCCCCTCCTTTATCAGGCACATATTTTCATTTTCATTTTTTATTTGTACTATATCTTTATTTTCTTTTAGCTGGGTGAATTAGTTTTGGATTCATCCATTTTTGTTTTAATTATTTGGTAGTTATTTTGTAGTCGATTGATGTATAAATATTATGTTTTAAATCATATTATGCATTACATATAACATTTAATATGGCTCAAGATGAAAAGCTAACTGTTTAATGTATGAAGTAATTGGTTTATTGATGGGAGGGGATTTAATCTGCTGTAATTTAAGCTGTAATTATTTGTCTTGTACTTTATTTTGATGAAGTCCTGCTCGGCGAGGTCAAAAGCGCTAAGGCTGTGATTCTGCCTTGTGTTTCCACCTTTGTGTAGTTCATAAGTTTGTTTGGTTATGTCTTTGATTGTCATGTTTAAGCTTACTAGAATCTGTAAAACAAAATGACCAACAGAATAACACACTAGCTGAAGGTAAAACCTTGTTTTATTACCAAAAAAATAAAATAGGTAAGCGGTTTCACTTTTGTTCCATCAGACCATATGCACATAGAGAAGAGCAACCTTTACTTATAGGCAATCCAATCACTAAGCAACCAATCACATGCTAAGGGTCAAAGTTAAAGGAGAAAGACATAATAAAACCACAGCTTGTGTAAAATTGTATACATATCTGCAGAAGCTGCACACAGAAGGAATGCATACAAAGAGAAAATCAACATGCAGAAAAACCGTCAAAAAACAAACACATAAAGACAAAAAATAAAAAAAAAAAGCAAAACTAAGAAAAAATGTAAAAAACAATTATTTTAACTCCTAAGACTACGTCCCTTCAGAATGGGTCTAAGTGGGACTTTCTCATTAAGCCCACTACCCTGATCAGCTCTCAGTCTTATCATCCATCTAAGCTCCCTGGTTTCAGTTAGATTCCTGATGTTACCACCTCTAATGCTGGGATAAATTCTGTCAATAGCCATGAACCAGAAGGTGTGTCTGTTGTTAGTATTGATCACATGTTTAGAGAGGGCATTGGTGGTAGAGGCACAGCGTATGCTATATAAGTGTTCTCTAATTCTATCCCTCAAGATTCTATCAGTTTTCCCAACATAAAATGCTTTATAGAGCATACAATATGCAAGATAAATTACGTGTGTAGTCATACAGGTAGCCTCTATCCTAAAACTAAACCTATGACCAATGTCAGGGTGCTCAAAGCATCCACTTCTGTCTATAAAACTGCAAAAGTTGCAGTTACCACATGGTGTCGTATTCCCTTCTGTCCCACTCACATCATGCTTGTAACTGTCTGGATAGCACAGCAACCACTTCAAGTTCTTCTTGTTCTTGTAAAGGACTCTAGGTGTATCACCTACTATTCTTTTGATACTGGGGTCAGTGGTAAGCAAGCCCCAGTGTTTCCTAATGATGTTCATAGTCATTCTGGAATCTGTGGTATAGCTAAGTGGAACAGAAATGCTGGCAGATACAACAGGTGATGGATGTGCATTGTCCCCATCCTGTTCAGTAAAATACGTTTTTGCTATATTGGGCCTAAGGGGGGAATGGTGGTTAGTATTGCATCAACCTCTCCTTCCTCATAGCCTCTATCCCTTAGCTTACCCCTTAGCTGAGTAAGTTCCTGATAAAACCTTCTTCTGCCCCATTTAATCTAGAGGCTCAAAGTCCCTGTCCCTTCACTATGTTTCTAAACACATGAGGAGGGTGCATACTGTGTCTGTGGAGCAAAGAGTTACTGTAACACAGCTTTCTATAAATTCCTGTGCACAATGACCCATCTGCTTGTCTGTTAATAAGTATATCTAGGAATTCAATCCATGTCTCTGAATATATTAAAGAAAACTTCAAAAAGTTGGTGGCCAAATTTAGGTCATGATGGAATTCAATTTGGTCCTCAACCCCACCTTCCAAATAAAAAAACAAACCATCTACAAATCTACAGTAAAATGGAATATACCATTGAAAGATAGAGGTGGGGAAAAAAACATTCCTCCTCCCAGCATGCCATAACCATGTTGGCGTAGCTTATGGCACTGGACATGCCCATTGCTCCACCAGCCTTTTGTTGGTAAGAAATTCCATCAAACACAAAAACGTTCTCATGGACTAACTCATACCGAGTTGTAATAACTCAAGTAGGGCTTGGTCATAACTGCTGTACTTATTAAGATACCTCTCAACACATGTCAGCCAATTACAGTTAAGAATCATTGTAAAGATGGACTGTATGTCCATCATCACTAGAAAATGCCTCCTACTAAGGGGTTGTGTCTTGATGAAGTCAAACAAGTTTCGAAGAAATTGTTTGGAATCCTTGAGCACTATTTTATTATTATCCAGAATGGGATATGTTTCTCTACAAAAATGGAGAAGGGTTTGGTAACCTAACCCCGACTGACCACAATTGGCCTCATTGGTGGTTTAAGACAATCCTTGTGGACTTTAGGCAAACCCTTTATAACAGGGATCAAGGGCTCATTGACAAAAAATAATGATACAGTTCATAATTGATTTTCTTATCATAGGTTCATAGGTGTGTATTAGACTAATGACCCTGGGGCCTTTACAAGCCTAGCCCATAGGATTACCCTCGCATTGTGCCAACTGACCTTTGTTCCCAGTGCCTTTGTTGAATAAAGCCACTGGAGTGATCCCTGGGGTGAATTTTCTATTTCCCATCCATTCATCAAGATTTTTCTTGAAGAGGGCCAGTGAGGTGCTCTGCTTGATATGCATAGGAAATCTATTCCATAGCATGGGCAGTCTCTGGGTTATCCCACCCTCACTCCCCATTAAGGAAACCACGGTAAAACATTTCTCCAAAGCCAACTTCATGCTTCTTAAGACAGAAGTGGTGAACTTCATGACACTCATGCAGATAAACAATACAGTTACAACTGCTGAATCCTACACAAATGCTCTCTATAAGCACTTACACGAGTGCATAGATCATGCTATCCCAAACAGAACCAAGACGCTATCCTCCAAAAAAAGGAAGCCAATCTGGTGGTCCCCTGCCATAAACAAACTGTACAACAGAAGGAAGAAACTGTTGCAGAAGAGAATACAATCCCATGAGTGGAGGAGCTCCATGGTCAGCCTCAGTAAGAAGCTGAGATCCCTTATAAGATCCTCCAAAGCTAGCTTTGAAAACAAAATTGCCACTAATTCTAAGGACAAACACAAAGCACTCTATAGCTATGTCAAGAATCTCGATGGCAACACCCAGATCTGCTCTGAGTTACAGCACAATGGCACAAACATTACAGAAACAAATAATATTGCCAACATAGTGGCAGATAGGTTCAGTGCTAACTTTACCCCCCCTCACCCCCTAAAGGGCCCATATCTATAGAGGAAGAATCCAGAGTCCCTGTAATCACAACTATGCAGGTAAAAGCTGCACTGTCTAAAGCCAAAAACACAGCACCCATGGGATTGGACAAAATCCCAGGCTGAGTTTTACATGAACTTCAGAATGAACTGGCTCCCCACTTAAGCACCATGTTCAATAATAGCCTTGCATCAGGTTTTGTGCCCAGTGAATGGCATACAGCAACAGTTATCCCACTCCACAAAGGGGGAGCCACCACTGATCCCGGGATCTATTGACGTATTAGCCTGATGAGCCTGGTCTGCAAGGCCATGGAACGTGTCATCATGGAACTCATAAACAAAGACATCGGTAACCTCCAAACTCTGGATCCCACCCAGTTTGGGTTTGTGAAAAGCAGATCATGCCTCCTGAACCTGATCGACTTCTTTGAGGCAGTTACCAAAGTCCTAGATGAGGGTAAGGTGGTTCACACATCCTATCTTGACCTCGCCAAGGCTTTTGACACTATTCCCCATTCTGGAATTATAGCTAAACTCACTAAACTTGGTATAAATCTCATCATCACAAAATGGGTTGCCAACTGGCTCACTGACAGAACCCACACTGTAAAAGTTGCAGTCTCCAAATCTGACCTCAAAGCAGTGACAAGATGTGTACCACAGGGTTCCATCCTGGGACCTTTCCTGTTTGGTATCTACTTCTCTGAAGTACATGCTAACACAGAAGGCCTCTGACTAACGACATTCACAGATGACTGCAAACTAGGTGCCATAGTCAAGTCCCTAAATGATCTGGACATCCTACAGAAGGGCCTCCCTTAGACAGATGCCTGGTGTCAGAGCCATGGCCTCAAGCTCAATCCCAAAAGGTGCAGTGTCATCCTCTTTGGTAAAAACTCTGTACCCATGAACTACCACATAGGCAGCAATCTACTTAACACCGAATGTGTGATAAGAGACCTTGGGACCCAAGTGGACAGTATTCTCTCATTTGATAGTCACATCACCACAGTAGTCAGGAAGTCCTTCTACGTGGCACACCTCATCATAAAAAGGCTCTCATCCAGGAAAAAAGAGGTTATTGTTCACCTCTACTCGGCACTCATTAGACCCATTATAGAGTACAATGCCCCTTTTGGAATGTACCTCACAATACATCTGCAGCAGCTGGAAAGGCCACAGAAGTACCTCACAAAGAGGATTACTGGCCTCAAACAATTGCCCTACAATGACCACCTCAAAAAACTTCAGCATTACTCCATAGCATATTGCCTACTCCGAGGTGATCTCTGCCTGACATTTAAAGCTATGTCAAACTCAGAGCTTTTGGACATGCTACACCTAAAGAAATCCCAATCCCTCTGAGCCACATGCTCTAGGGACCTAAACCTTGTTACCACAATAAACAGGACATACTGGAGGGATAGATTCCTGTTCCAGAGTTTTCCCATACTCTGGAACAGTCTACCCATCTATGTCAAGCAAAGTTCTTCATTATCACTCTTCAAGAAAAATCTTGATGACTGGATGGAAAATAGGAAATACATCCCAGGGATCACTTCTGTGTCTCTGCTCGACAGTGGCACTGGAAAATAACTTTCTTGGGTGATGTAAACCTGGGAACCTTGTTAGCTAGGCTTACCTAGGCCCTTGGGCCGATAGCCTAGTACCTACCTATGAACATATGAACCTGTTCCTCCAGCATGTTCTGTTGATTATGTCAATGAGGTTGAGGTCTCTGGAGCGTGTGGTGCGGAGGGATTGGGATTTCTTTAGATGTAGCATTTCTAACAAAGCTGAGTCAGACATGACTTTGTATGTCAAGCAGAGATCGCCTCTAATTAGGCGATATGAGACAGAATAGTTGGAGTTTTTTGTGTCTGTCCATATAGGACAAATGTTTAAGGCCTAGGATCCCCTTTGTGGGGTACTTTTGTAGCCTCTCCAGTTGTTGCAGGTGTTTATACATGCCAAATAGGGCATTGTACTCAATGATTGGCCTAATGGGGGAATAGTAGAGGGAGACAATGACCTCTTTCTTCCTGGTTGCAAAACCCTTGGTAATGAGATGTGCCACATAGGCAAACTTTCTGACCACAGTGGCAATGTGGTGGTCAAAAACGAGGTTGCTATCAACCTGTATTCCCAGATCTCTTATAATGCCTTCTGTGCTCAGTGGACTACCATTGATGTGGTAATTCATGGGAACCGGGTTTTTCCCAAAGGGGATGATGAAACATTTTTTGGCATTGAGCTTAAGGCCATGGTTCTGACACCAGTCACTGGTGTCAGTGAGGCCTTTCTGTAGGATGTCAACTTCACCCAGGGAGTTAATAATAGCTCCCACCTTGCAATCGTCTGCGAACTTTGTCAGCCAGAGTCCCTTCATGTTGGCCAAGACTTCAGTGAAGTAGATACCAAACAGGAGAGGACCCAGGACCAAACCATGTGGGACTCCACTCGTGACTGGTCAACAGTTTGACTTGGAGTTTGCTACTTTCAGGCTGTGGGTTCTACAATTGAGCCAGTTTGTAATCTACCTAGTGATATAGGGGTTGATGCCTAGCTTAGTGAGTTTTTCTATTATTTCTGAGTAGGGAATGGTTTCAAAGGTCTTGGCCAGATCAAGATAGGCTGCATGAACCACCTTGCCTTCATCCACAGCTCTAGTGACTGACTCAAAGAATTTGACCAAGCTGAGCAGGCATGATCTACCCTTCACAAAACCAAACTGTGTGGGATCCAGAGTTTGGAGATTCCCTATATCCTTGTTTATTAGGTCCATGATGATGCGTTCCATAGCTTTGCGTATCAGACTCCTCAGACTAATGGGATGATAGTTCTCAGGGTCTGTAATCACTCCTCCTTTGTGGAGACGGATGACTGTAGCAGTGCACCATTTGGTAGGGACAAAGCCTGAGGTGAGGCTGTGATTGAACAGAACACACAGGTGAGGTGCCAGTTCACTCTGTAGTTCATACAGAACACAGCCAGGGATATTGTCAGGTCCCATAAGCTGTATTCTTGGCCCTGGACAGTGCTGTTTTAACCTGTGCAGCAGTAATACTGGGTGCCTATCAAACTACTGGTATTGTGACTGGTCTCTTGGGGGGGCATAAAGTTGGCACTGAATCTGTCGGCAAGTATATTGACAATATCTGTTGGCTCAGTATAGGAGGTACCATACTGCAGTAGCTCAGAGCAAATCTGGATATTGCCATGGAGATTCTTTACATAACTATAGAAGGCCATGTGGTTTTCTTTACTATGTGCTGCAATTCTGTTTTCATAGCTAGATTTAGAGGATTTGATGAGGGATCTCAACTTTTTTTGAGGCTGATAAAGGAGTCTTTCCAGTCTTGGGACTTCACCATATTCCACATCAGTTTCCTCCTTCTGTTGTACAGTTTGTTTATGGGAGGAGACCACCAGACTGGCTTCCTTTTTTTGTTGGAAAGCATCTTAGGTCTGTTGGGTATGGTGAGATCCATGCATTTCTGTACATGTTCATACAGTGCATTGGTCATGCAACTGATCTCCATTTGCATGGGTGCTATGAAGTTAGGCAACTCTGTTTTTAGAAGCCCAAAGTTAGCTTTGGAGAAGTTTTTCATGGTGGTTACCTTCGCGGGGGAGGGGGTAGGGATGTGGATTTCCAAGGTGATTAGTTGTTGTTTGGATCTAACCAGGGAGGTGTTGACTATTGCTGTAGAGCAACAGTCACCCGTGGTAGTAATAACCATGACAAGGATGTTGCTGCCTCTAGTGGGGTTAAGGATGAGCTGGTCCAGGGCACTGGAATTAATGAGTTCCAAGAAATGTTGGGCAAGTGTCTTAGTACATGAGTAGTTTTCCCAATTAATGGAGGCATAGTTGAAGTCACCCAGTATGATAGTGTTAAGGTGGACCCTAATATTCTCCAGGGTGCTTAGGAACATGGAGTGTGAGTCTTAGGACATGGTTGGGGACCTATAGCAGGCTACAATCTGAATCACTGTCTTACCCAATGTTAGCTGCACCTGAATTATCTCAGATGAGTTATATTGGGCTACTAGTCTGGAGGTGTCCACATCCTTTATGAATATGGAAACACCAACACCTTTGAAGCTTCAGTCCAAGTTCTGGGGCATAAGGTGTGGAATGAGTTATAGCCTGGTAGTGCAGGAATGCTTTTTGCTGCCTTGAACCAGGTCTCTGTAATGGCACAAATGTAATTCAAGCATTCCATTAATATGTTGTCTATTCTTAGTTTAAGAAAATGTATATCACTTTTAGTAACAACATTATAATGTTCACTGTCACCCAACATCTCATTCATAGATCAAAAGTAGTCATGCATATCCATAACTACAATAGAGCCACCTTTGTCGGCTGGCCTGATGGCTATGGTGTCCATCATCACACAGTGTTTTCAATGCCATTTTCTCCACAGAAGTTAAATTATTACTATAGCTACCTCTGTTATTATTAAAACCTTCATGCAAATCATTTTAATAAGCTTGACAAAGGCTTCAAACAGAGGATGTGGGGTAGGCATATATAAGCTCGGTTTCTTAAACATGTTCATATTCACAGAGTTCATATTGGCCGTGTCACCACACTGCATCTTTAGTGACACATTTCTTGCAAACATTTTAATATCTACATTATTGTCAATCAAGTCACCGTGCTGTGTGAGTATAAAAGAGAGAACCCTACCCACTACACTCAGCTCAGAGGGAGTAAGGGATCTCTGAGAAAAATTCCATGCACTTAACTTGCTGAGTCCCTCCACATCTTTTTCAGTGACTGGTTCATACATACACATAAAAGATGTGGAGGGACACAGCAACTTAAATGTGTGCAATTTGTCTCAAAGATCCCTCACTCCCACTAAGCTGAGTACAGTGGGTAGGGGCCTCTCTTATTTACCCACGCAGCATGGTGACATGATTAACAATATTTTAGACATTAAAATTTTTGCAAGAAATGTGTCACTAAAGATGCAGTTTGATGACACGACCAGTATGAACTCTGTGAATATGAACATGTTTAAGAAACCTAGCTTATATATGCCTACCCCACACCCTGTGTTAGAAGCCTTTGTCAAGCTTATTGAAAATGATTTGCATGAAGCTTTTAATAAAAATAGAGGTAGCTATAGTAATAACTTAACTTCTGTGGAGAAATTGGCGTTGAAAACACTGTGTGATGATGACACCATAGCCATCAGGCCAGCCAACAAAGGTGGCTTTACTGTAGTTATGGATAGGCATGACTACTTTTGACCTATGTAAGAGATGTTGGGTGACAGTGAAAGTGAACATTATAATGTTGTTACTAAAAGTGATATACGTTTTCTTAAACTGAGAATAGACAACATATTAATGGAATGCTTGAATGATAAGAAAATCAATTATGAACTGTATAATTATTTTTGCTCAATGAGCTCCTGATCCGTGTTATACAGGGTTTGCCTAAAGTCCACAAGATAGCCTTAAACCACCAATGAGGCCAATTGTGGCCAGTCGGGTTGGGTTACTGAACCCTTCTCCATTTTTGTAGAGAAACACTTGCATCCCATTCTGGATAAAAATCAAATAGTGCTGAAGGATTCCAAACAATTTCTTAGGAACCTGTTTGACTTCATCAAGATACAATCCCTTAGTAGGAGATATTTTCTAGTGACAATGGATGTACAGTCCCTCTTTACAATGATATGTTGACAGGTATCTTAATAAGTGCAGCAGTTATGACCAGGTCCTACTTGAGTTATTACAACTCAGTATGAGAGTAGTTCAGTAGTTCATGAGAACAATGTTTTTGTGTTCGATGGAATCTATTACCAACAAAAGGATGGTGTAGTGACAGGCACATCCAGTGCCAACAGCTACGCCAACATGATTATGGCATGCTGGAAGGAGGAATGTTTTTTCCCCACCTCTGTCTTTCAATGGTATATTCCATTTTACCATAGGTGTGTAGATGATTTGTTTTTTATTTGGACAGGTGGAGTTGAGGACTTGATTGAGTTACATCATGACTTAAATTTGACCACCAACTTTTTGAAGTTCTCTTTGATATATTCAGAGACACAGACTGAATTCCTAGATATACTTATAAACAGACAAGTAGATGGGTCATTGTGCACAGGAATTTATAGAAAGCTTCTTTGCTCCACAGACACAGTATGCACCCTCCTCATGTGTTTAGAAACATAGTAAAGGGACAGAGGCTTTAAGCCTCTAGATTAAATGGGACAGAAGAAGGTTTTAATCAGGAACTTACTCAGCTAAGGTTAGGCTAAGGGATAGATGCTATAAGGAAAGAGAGGTTGATGCAGTACTAACCACCATTCTCCCCTTAGGGGCAATATAGCAAAAATGTATTTTTCTGAACAGAATGGGAAAAATGCACATCCATTACCTGTTGTACCTGCCAGCATTTATGTTCCACTTAGCTATACCACAGATTCCAGAAAGACTATGAACATCATTAGGAAACACTGGGATTTGTTAACCACTGACCCCATTATCAAAAGAATAGTAAGTGATACACCTAGATTCCTTTACAAACACAAAAACAAGAAGAACTTGAAGAGGATGTTGTCCTATCCAGACAGTTACAAGCATGATGTGAGTGGGACTGAAGGGACAACAACAACATGTGGTAATTGCAACTTTTGCAGTTTCTTAGACGGAAGTGAATGCTTTGAGCACCCTGACATTGGTCATAGGTTTAGTTTTAGGATAAAGGATACCCGTATGACTACATATGTCAATTATCTTGCTTATTGTATTATCTGTAATTCATTTTTTGTTGGGAAAAGCAATAGAAGCTTGAGAGACAGAATTAGAAAACACTTATAAAGCATATGCTGTGCATCTGCCACCAATGCCCTCTCTAAACATGGGATTAATACTAACAACAGACACACCTTCGGGTTCATGGCTATTGACAGAATTTATCCCAGCATTAGAGGTGGTGACATCAGGAATCTAACCAAAACCAGGTAGGTTAGATGGATGATAAGACTGAGAGCTGATCATGGTAGTGGGCTTAATGAGAAAGTCCCACTTAGACCCATTCTGACGGGACATAGTCTTAGGAGTCAAAAGACTTTTTTATATTTTTTCGTTTTTTTTTTTTTTTTTTTTACATTTTTGTGTTTATGTGTTTGTTTTATGACATTGATGTTTTTCTGCATGTTGATCTTCTCTTTGTATGCATTTTTTCTGTATGCAGTTTCTGTAGATATGTATACAATTTTACACAAGCTGTGGTTTTATTATGTCTTTCTCCTGTAACTGTGACACTTAGCATGTGACTGGTTGCTTAGTAATTGGATTGCCTATAAGTAAAGGTTGCTCTTCTCTCTCTGTATATGGTCTAATGAACCAAAAGTGAAAGCATTTACCTATTTTATTTGTTTGGTAATAAAACAAGTTTTTATCTTCAGCTAGTGTGTTATTCCATTGGTTGTTTTGTTTTACATTTGGATTTTGCTTTTCCAACAGCATATGTGTCCCAGTTTGTGCACATTTCTTCAGTTTTTACTAGAATCTGTGTTTTTGTTTTCTCTTGGGCACACACACAAAATATTTGGAGGGTTAATAATGCAATAATAATATAAGGTTGCACAGCAACATTTGAGTTAGACAAATAATTTTGCATAGATAAAAATATGCCTCTAATATGTCATAAATAATGGCCCGGTGACTTGAACAAATTGCTTTTGATTTCTTCTGATTGAAATGCTTATTAATGGTGGTTATTTTTATATTCCTATTTTATAGGTTCATAGGTAGGTACTAGGCTATCTGCCTGAAGGCATTTATAAGCCTAGCCAGAATGTGTTGGCTTTCACCGCCACCTTAGATTAGTTCCCTGTGCCTCTGTCCAGCAGAGCCACTGAAGTGATCCCCGAGGTAAACTTTCTGTTTCCCAGCTACTCAAGATTTCTTTTGAAGAGTGTTAGTGAGGAGCTCTGCCTAATGTAGATTGGGATCGTGTTCCAAAGCATGTGAGGTCTCTGGGACAGGAATCTATCCCTCCAGCATGTCCTATTTATTATTGTGGTGAGGTTTAGATCCCTAGAGCGTGTGGCTCGCAGGGATAAGGTTTTCTTTAGGTGGAGCATGTCCATCAATTCTGGGTTGGACATAGCCTTGTATGTCAGCAGAGATCACCTCTGAGTAGGCGGTATGCAACCGAGTACAGCTGTAATTTCTTCAGTCGAGCTGCATAGGGCATCTGTTTGAGGCCAGTGATCCTCTTGGTGAGGTACTTATGTGGTCTTTCCAGCTGTTGCAGGTGTCTTGTAAGGTACCTCCCAAATGGGGCATTGTACTCTATGATGGGTCTGATGAGTGATGAGTAGAGGGACACAATGACCTCTTTTGATCAGGATGCGAACCCTTTTGTGATTAGGTGGGCCATGTAGAAGGATTTTCTAACCAATTTGTCAGAGTGATTATCAAAGGTGAGATTAATATCTACTTGGGTCCCCAGATCCCTTATTATGTCTTCCGTATTTAGGGGACCACCACCTATGTAGTAGTTTGGGGGTACTTTGTTTTTTCCAAAGTGGGTGACTATGCACTTTTTGGCATTTAGCTTGAGGCCATGATTTTGACACCTGGTAGCCGTCTCAGTGAGACCCTTTTGGAGGATGTCTGTGTCAGCCGGAGAGTCAATTATAGCCCCTAGTTTGCAGTCATCTGTGAACTTGGTCAGCCATAGTCCTCCTGTGCTTGCCTGTACCTCTGAGAAGTATATGCCGAACAGGAGGGGTCCTAAGACTGAGCCCTGGGGAACTCCACCTGTAACCAATTTAGAGTCAGATCTAGCTCCCGCAACACTCACCACGTGGGTTTTGTCCGTGAGCCAGTTGGCAACCCATCTTGTGACATAGGGGTTTATGTTCAGGCTGGTGAGCTTGTCTATAATACCAGAATGGGGAATGGTGTCACAGGCCTTTGTGAGGTCTAGGTTGGCTGTGTGTACCACCTTTCCCTCGTCTATAGCCTTGATAACTGTCTCAAACAAGTCCACCAGGTTTAGGAGGCATGATCTGCCCTTAACAAAGCTGAACTGGGTAGGGTCCAGTGTTTGAAGGTTCCCAATGTCTCTGTTAATGAGTTCCATGATGATGTGCTCCATAGCCTTGCAGACCAAGCTAGTCAGGCTTATAGTGCGATAGTTCCCAGGGTCTGTTGTGGTGCCACCTTTGTGGAGTGGAATAACTGCTGTTGTGTGCCACTCTATGGGTATGTAGCCTGTGGAGAGGCTGAGTTTGAACAATGTGTTTAGGTGAGGGATTAGTTTGTCTTTGAGCTCGTGTAGGACACAGCCTGGGACACTGTCTGATCCCATTGGTGCTGTGTTTTTGGCTTTGGAGAGGGCTATTTTAACCAGAGTGTCTGTGATTTCAGGGCCTCTACATTCTTCTGGTCTGGTTATGGGCCGTCTTGGAGGTGAGAGTTTGCGCTGAACCTGTCTGCCAGGATGTTGGCAATATTGGTCAGTTCAGTGTATTTTGTGCCATTCTGCATGAACTCTGAGCAGATCTGAGCATTGCCATTTAGATTCTTGACATAGCTAAAGAATGCCTTGTGGTTATCTTTGGAGTCCTTGGCAATTTTTCTTTCAAAGCTTGCCTTGGATGGTTTTATGAGGGATCATAGTTTTGTGCTGATACTGATCAGGGATGTCTTCCCTTCTTGGGATTTTACTCTTTTCTGTACTAGTTTCCTCCTTCAATTGTATAGCTTGTTTATGGCAGGTGTCCACCAGACTGGTTTCCTTTTCTTGGAGGAGTGAGACTTGGTTTTGCTTGGGATGGCATGATCCATGCATTCTTGTAGGTGCCGTAGAATGCATTAGTAAAGAATTTTGCAGCTTGGACAGCATTATCCTTCAGCATGGGGACTTTGAAACTTTCCCCCTCAGTCTTAAGTAACGTGAAGTTTGCTTTTGAAAAATTTTTCACAATGGTTTTCTTGTCCGGGGGTGAAGGTGGAATGTGGATATCCAAAGTGATTTGTTTATGGTCAGATCTAACCAGCGAGGGGTTGACCTCTGGTGTGGAACACCGGTCACCCATGTAGGTGATGACCAGGTCCAATATCTTGTCACCTCTGGTGGGAGTGTTGACCAGCTGAACCAAAGCATTTGAGTTTAATTTATTTTGTTTTACTATGCTTTGTATGTATTGTTTTTTTTTTTCTGTATGTAGTGTTAGACAGCATTCATTTTAGAGGGTAGGTAAATGGTCTTTCCCTCAAGATATAAACATACTGTAGTTTTTATTTTACTTTGTTGTATTTTACTATACATTTGTTAACTGGTGAATGAACTGGTCTGATAATGCATTTCAGCCAAAACCCAGAATATGCAACAAAGGCAACAAGAACAACAGTTAACTGTCTTCAGTTATAACAACAGCAAGAACAAGAACAACTCTAGGCCACGATTTGACTTTTCACAATGTATGTAACAAATAGTTGTGCAAAAGCAAAAATAGAAAACAGGGTGACTAGAAACTGAAAGACTTAAAGATAGCTGGATTTTTATGCAAGCATAATAGAAGTGTAGAATATATGCAAAGGAGTTGACAGTCCCTGCCATTTTAAAAACAAGTTGTCAAAGCTTGTGTTTGTTGTAATAGACTGGCAATGCAATTATGTAAACTCAATTACATAGGCTAATCAGGTTGACTGCAAGATCTTTTATAAGTAGAGATACGGCAACTGAGGCACAATTTCTTTTTTCAAAGATAACTGAAATGATAATTTACAAATCATTAGAAAAGAGACAGCTCATGTTTGCAGAAAAGGGTAGTCAGAAGGTATATAGTTACAGTTCATGGTTATAGACAATGTGTGGTATCTTCTGCAAATCCTAAACTGTGTTCAGCATTTACAAACTCTACTGTGTCGTATTAAAGAATGAATGCAATTTTGTATCATATTTGCTGACTATATTAAGTAAATTAACTGAAGAGAAATCAATAAGTGCTGTGCTGTGACTTAATTGAAAACTCAGTTTTAAAATTTTTATATAAATGTCATTTCTGACACTTTTTTCTGAAATACTCATTTCATTTGCAATACCACTCTTTATAGTTCACATTGTCATTCCTACCTGTATTCTTGTCTGTTGAACATATACATGACAGCCACAAAGTACTGCAGCGGGATAAACATCAATGCATGGGTGGTACTACAGAAACAACATCAAAGTTATTGTCAAAGTCCACGTTGCTTCATAAGGCAGTAGGGGGCTGGTGCAGAGACTAATGATGGTGCACATATTTTTACATTGGTTGCTGGAACAACTATGGTTTCCTTAGAAGTGTCTTAACACAGTGAGGAATGTGATGGTTTAGCCCTCCAGGTTGCTGTTTCAGATGATGGAGGAAGGATAGGACTTTTGGAATGTACCTGCTGAATTCTTCCTCTTTTGGCCAGTTGACACACTGCATTGCCTTCGTTGATGGTAAAACTTTCATTTACAACCAGGCCACTTTCCAACATTAAATGACAAAAACACAACTCTTTTTCCATAAAGGGTGAGCTAATGTTAACCATCCCTTCCTATCCCTTTCTAGCTGGTTCCAGTTATAGTTAGATCTCTTGCAAATAAACTGAGTAAGCTGAGAGAAAATTTCGTTCATTTTCATTCTGTGATTGCAAATGGCCTGATAAATCCACAGGAAGTGAACAATAGTTACAGTACAGAAAATTTTATTACACAGTATTTATTATTTATTTATTTCAGTTTGATTACCGGGGAAGTCCACTGGGCCAGAATGTGCCGATTTTCAGTGGAGGCCCGGGGAGAAAAGCTCCTCAAATACAATACAATACAATACTGGTTATAAAATGTTAAAGGTAAAAATACAAGTATAAAATCATACAGTTGGGAAAATGCATTGCATAAATTGTACATATAAAAAAAATTAGTTAACAGATAATAGCAAAACAGGTTACAAGCATTTCCATTCAGCACAGTATGATCAACTGAGAAGTGGAAGGATTTAAGGTTTCAATTGTTATTTTACATTAGAAGGTGGGCAGTTGGCATGCATATGTTGTAGTTAAAAAGGTAAATAAAAAGAAAGTTTAGAGATACTGTAATATTTACAATATTTACATACTTGGAGTTATATGAGCAAAGTTGCTTATGAGCGAAGTTGCTTAATAATACAATTTAAAGACTATATTGACTTTGGAATCAGATCTGACTGTACGATGAGAGCTGCTTTTCCTGTTTGCATAAGTGATTTATTTAACTATAGGCCATGTTTTATTATGACATCTTATCTCTATCCATATTAAATTATTTGTCTGCTAGTTCTTACTTTAGTCTTGTGAACCAATATTAACTCTTACCAAGATTGCACTGATTTAAGGGGATAATTGCTTTCCATACTGCAGTGTAGTTATCTACTTAAGTCTTTCTAACTTGAAAATTGCTAAATCTTGGTGTATTACTGCATGATAGGGTCCTGCTATGTCTTTGGTATAACATATATCTTTGTGCCCTGGTAGCGTTATTGTGGAACTTATTACAAACCTAAGTTTCTGGACTCTGTTTTATTGGTCTTTGCTTACATTTGCACATATGGTTGTTTTATTAATGCTTAAAGAATGTACCCCCCAGATTTAATAAACTCTGTGTAAGAATAGTGCAAGTAGTGTAAGCTCTACACGGAGTGTACTGTGGCCATGCCTGCAGCTCCCCCTTGACAGCATGCCTCTCATATTAATGAAGGCTCACTACTGAGGGAGAGCCATTTACATGGTTACTGAATCAGTGTAGGGGGTGTGTTACAGTACTTGGAGATGTGTAACACACCCACTGCACTGTCAAAGTGCTGTACATCACTAAAATATTAAATGTAAAGTGTGTCACGGCCAGAATTAAAATATATATGTAGGGGGTATGTTGAGAAATATGTAAGAATGGTACAGGATAAATATGAGGGTAGTGTGACAGCTGTGAGGTCTGCGGTGGCTGTGACTGATGCGTTTAAGGTGGAGGTGGAATTACATCAAGGATCAGCTCTAAGCCCTTTCTTATTTGCAATGGTGATGGACAGGATGACAGACAAGATCAGACAGGAGTCCCCGTGGACTATGATGTTTACAGATGACATTATGATCTGTATTAAGAGTATGCAACAGGTGGAGGAGACTCTGGAGAGATGGAGATATGCTCTAAAGAGAAAAGAAATGAAGGTCAGCAGGTCTAAGACAGAATATATGTGTGTGTATGAGAGGGAGGCTAGAGGAATGGTGAGGATGCAAGGAGTAGAGGTGGCAAAGCTGGATGAGTTAAAATACTTGGGATCAATAGTTCAGAGTAATGGTGAGTGTGGAACAGAGGTGAAGAAGAGAGTATAGGCAGGATGGAGTGGGTGGAGAAGAGTGTCAGGAGTGATTTGTGACAGACGAGTACCAGTAAGAGTGAAAGGGAAGGTCTACAAGAGGGTAGTGAGACCAGCTATGTTATATGGGCTGGAGACACTGACATTGACAAAAAGGCAGGAGTTAGAGCTGGATGTGGCAAAGTTAAAGATGTTAAGATTTACACTGGGTGTGACGAAGGTGGACAGGATCAGGATATAAGTAAATTAGAGGGTCAGCCCAGGTTGGAAGGTTTGGAGACAAAGCCAGAGAGGCAAGATTACATTGGTTTGGACATGTGCTGAGGAGGGATGCTGAGTATATTGGGAAAAAGATGCTAAGGATGAAGCTACCAGGTAACAGGAAAAGAGGAAGGCCTAAGATAAGGCTTATGGATGTGGTCAGAGAGGACATGCAGGTGGTTGGTGTGACAGAGCAAGATGCAGAAGACAGGAAGAAATGGAAACAGATGATCCACTGTAGCGACCCCTAATGGGAACAGCCGAAAGATGATAATGTAAGGGGTGTGTTACAGTATCCGTAACATACCCCTTGTACTGTCAAAGTGTTGTATGGCAGTGAAATTAAATGTGAAAATGTATTGTCCCTATTATTTTTATTTTGTTTATATTTTTATTTATTTATTTTTTATTTTGTGTGTTTGTGGGGTGCTTAGCAATAAACATGTGCCAGATATCTAAAAATAGAAACAGGATGCTTTTAATTTTATCAGAAAAGGTCAAATTTAAGCATAGCTGAGCAGGTTTGTGTGGCACAGAGTGATGCTCAGCAGTGCTTAAATGTAAATAAGAGGTATATAAAGCAGTATATCAGTAGATCCTCACTGGCTGAATGGTTAGAGTGATGGCCTCATGTGCAGTAGTTTCACTGTTTGAATCCCAGTCATTCAGTTTTTACATGTGATAGGAAAATGTAAATTTTTTTTTTATATGTATACATTGAAATTTGTCAAATGGGTTAGTCCCACTTGACCAGAAGCTCATTTTTCAGTGGAGACCCGAGTATAAAAGCCCCAGTTACACACAAGTGTCCAATACATTAAAGTTACACTACCAGATAACGAAGTGAAATACATACATTTAGGGGATATAAAGTAAAATTGATAGATATAGTAATAAATTATTTTTAATGATCTAATAGTTTCAATACTTTTTTTATTAGGTTCATAGATGTGCAAAAAACTGTAGTTTGCCCATAGCTAAGCTCTGATAAGCCTAGTCAAACAATGCTTAAACAGCATCTGTTTTAGCAGTACTTAGCAATACACAAACATGGTTAGCGATTGTGAGCACTGCTAAGCAGTCCCATTCTAAGCAGTCTCAGCTCAGCTAAGTGGGTTTGCATGGTGCTTAGCATTTTCAAAAATGGAGCAATGGTGGCAAAGTGTTGGAAAACAGCCTTATTTAAACTGAACAGGCAGGAATACACCAGCGCCTGTTAGAGTTTGATCACTGCAGGAGAAGACCAGGGGGTGAAGCCTACACTGACTCTGTCAGGCATCTAGTATGCAATACTTACAGCACTGGTATCGCTGGTGTCCTTGACCACCACAAGTTAGCAGATGCAGGTGTTTCCTGTGATGTTTTAGACATATGTGCAGTAGGGGAGATGACTTTCTGCAGTGCAGGTTTCCAGGACTGATCTCAGTCGCATGTTCATGCTAAGGAGACATTGCTCCAATATGAGTAACTGCCACTACTTTGTCTTAGCAGTATGTCATCCCTGTTATGGACATTATGTAATGCAGATGTCCACCAGACAGGTGTACATACCCTAGTAGAGGATAATTTAATCCTGCCAGGAATACCTGGCTCCATGCATCTATACAAATGCACATATAGTGCTTGTGTGTATGTGTGGATACTGCTGCCAGTCCTTAATGAAGGACTGGGGCTGTGAAGCTGTGTATGCCCCCCCAGGAGGATGTACTCCATGTTGGAGGTGTATGTATAGCTGACGCTAGCTAGAATGGTATTGTGGGAGATGGTGACTGAAAATGTGACCGCATGATGGTTGCTTTGCCAAGCAAGATGACACTGTAGGGATGCTGCAGTGGTAACCCATGTGGTGTAAGATCAACTGCAAAAAACCTTCACCTTATGTGGGGATAATCCCTAGCTGCACTGAGGTGTTTGTAAATCCACTGTTGATGGTTCTCTGGCCATTTGTGTGCTGGCATGGGTATGTCTTCCAATGCATACTTAGGTCGTTCAACTGACCCAGGATGAGGGAACAGACCCAAATCATAATACAGTTGATGAGGTCCATATATGAAGATTGGGCTTCCTGATCATATGTCGTGGCTGGTAGTTAGCTATGAGTTGAATAGGTGTGTTGGCAATGGTGAACTACCCCTGCAGTGTCCCTTGTGCATCTTACTGGCAGTACAGCATGGAGGTGTGGATGTGTCTCATATACTGAAACCCCATGTCCCATGTCATTACCAGCTACACTTTGGGTTCTGAAAGTATGATAGGATGGTTACCTGGTAAGGCTGTGGTGCTCTCTGCAGCTTACAACGATGTCTGTGTGACTGCACAGATGTCTGCATTTCCCAGGGTTAAGAATGCTTGCAATGAGGGCAGAGTCATGTGTACACCACTAGCATTTAGCAACATGCCCTTCAATGTGTGCTGCTCTGACAGTTGTATGTTGGTAGTGATAACTTCACCACTTTTACTAATTGAGTCACTATGGGGGTGGTGAGAACCCTTGCCAGTTGCATGGAGGCCAGTGAAGACAGATGGATGCCATCTCTTGCAGAGCATCATGGTCTGTTGACCATATCATCCCAGACTCACAGGTACTGGAACCCCCTGGAATATCACAGGTTAAAGGCCACATGTTCAGGTCAATTATTTCCTGATTGTATTGCGACCTCAGTCTAGGTGACAGTGGAGTGCTGCATAAGGTTAGGGACATACCTGCCTGTGACACTTAATGTGCTCACTCATGTCTCACTGCATATAGTCCAGGGACGTACATGTCAGGTCAGGCATGCCAAAATAGACTGTGACAGACTTATGACAGTACCTGTTGGTGAGAGACAGCAGTGCATATGCGATATGGCTGAGTCTGTCACCTGACACACAAGTAACTGTAACCATCCATATATACAGTCAGGTGAGAGGCACATCAGTGTGTCTCACAATGGAGTCTCCTATGTGTAACATGTTTGACATGTGCTGACGGCTGAGTGGCTGTGGGACACAGGTGTGTGGCCATGTGTGGTATGTGCTGTGTACAGCTGTGGCATTCACATGTGGCTCGGCCTAGGAGGTCTCCTTTATTTGTTGATGTGTATGTTGAGGACCACTGCATATGTGTGTGTGTGTGTGTGTGTGTGTGTGTGTGTGTGTGTGTGTGTGTGTTTTGTGTAGGTGGTGTGTGAGATGTACTGATTGTATTGACAACTTGTTTGGGGACAGATATGCAGCCTTGACAGGGAGACAGCATGGATTGCAGGTTGCTACTGTCATTGCATCCCTCACACAGTGTGTTTCTTGGTGGTGTTTGTAGATGGTTGTCCATCCATGTACATGAGGTAGGTGATACACTGTGCCAGGACAGCTATGTAAACCACACTGGCAGGGGAAACTATAAGACATTGTCCAGCCATATAGTCCAGAATCTGAGGGAGGAAGGCCAGGGAGACCTGACGGGTAGGCCTAGAGCCCAGGTGCTTACTACAACAGTAGGAGGCTGACACCACAGCATACCATGTAAACAGGCTATGAACAAGCAGTAATAGGTACAACAGGTAAATACATTTGAACAACTCATAGAATATGCAGCAAGTAGCATGAAACATCAAGATCAGGAGGGCAATGCATGCTGTATTTATTTATTATTTATTTTACATTTGTTGACCAGGCTAGTCTAACTGGATATATGTCCATTTTCAGTAGAGGCCCGGGGAGAAAAGCTCCAAGCATCAGCAGTGACAAAGAATACAATATATAGTAATGGTCAAGTGAATTACAGTACAATGGCTACACTGGTCAGAACAAAATTGTACTGAGTCATTTAGTAGGTTTAAGCTAAGATCAAATACAGAGAGAAAAACATATATATATGTATATATATATATATATATATATATATATATATATATATATATTTTTTTTTTTTTTTTTTTCTCACTATGAAAGAAATTGTAAATTACAGAATGGGCAGCATAGAATAGTAGAGTACAGAAGTATAGAGAGAGCAAGAA
Organism: Protopterus annectens; assembly: GCF_019279795.1. Lineage (NCBI taxonomy): Eukaryota > Metazoa > Chordata > Ceratodontiformes > Protopteridae > Protopterus > Protopterus annectens. Next base: position 1,694,026,998 of record NC_056726.1, read on the forward strand.
GGGGAATGAGATATCAGTCAGGGTTAGAGCATGGACAAAGCCAGTGAGTTTTAAGATGTTCTTTAAGATGTTTTTTAAATAGAAAAGTGGAAGCAAGGGTCGAAAGTTCAGTAAGAAGCTGGTTCCAGTTTTTACCTATTGTGTTGGAGAAAAGTGAGTCCCCAGCTTTGTTTTTTGATTTAATAGTGGAAACTAGGAGCTTATTAGCTGAGTGCAGTGTTGCAAGATTTTTGTAGGATGTAATCAGATTAGTGAGGCTAGGGATATTGTTAGGGTGGTAAAGGATCTTTTGGGTGATAACAAGTTGTTGACAAAGTAGTTGGTTCTGCAGTTCTAGCCATCCCAGTTGTTTGAGGATGAGACAGTGGTGAGTTCTAAAGGGGGTGCCAGTGGCAAATCTGGCTATGTTATTATAACTGGTGGAAAGTTTGGTAAGGTTGTTTTTAGACAGATTGGTATATATAGCAGAAGCATAGAATAGGGTAGAGATAAGGTGGGTCTGGGCAATAGCAATTCTGGCTGAAGGGGTAAGGAAGGGTTTGATTCAGTAAAGGGTGCCTAGTTTTTTGTTCACAGACTTTATTGTAGAATTAATGTGGTCATCATAGCTAAGGTTGTTATCAATTGTTACTCCTAGTAGACGGGTTGTAGTGTCTGGCGATATGTTAGTTGTATTGTTTGAGGTTATTGTGAAGTACAGCTGAGGTGATTTATGAGTCGGAGCAAAGAACAATAATTTTGTTTTTTTGGGGTTCAGGAGGAGGCAGTGTTGCATGAACCAATTTTCAACACTGTTGAATACAGTTTGGGTGAGGGACTGGAGAGAGGCTATGGTCTTGGCTGAACAAATTAAAGTAGAGTCATCTGCATATTGTATACAGGTAGTTGAGGAATTTTGGTATGTAGATTGTTAATAAACAATGAAAAGAGTAGAGGTCCTAAGGTAGAGCCTTGGGGTACTCCAATATTCACAGGGAGGGATGTAGAAAGATTATTATCCCAAAGTACTGCTTGCTGTCTGTTTTCCAGATAGGACTTAAACCATTGTAATGCTTGTGGATCAAGTAATTGGGCTTTTAGTATGTCTATAAGTATGTTATGTTTCACCATATCAAAGGCATTTGAAAGGTCAATAAATAGTGCAGAGGAAAAAGTGTTATTGTTACGATTTTTGTTTATGGAGTCAGAAAAGGATAGCGGGGCAGTGGATGTGCAATGGAATGGCCTGAAGCCATGTTGGCAATTGGCAATAGCTTATTTTGGAGAAGGTGGTTAAGTAGTCTGTGAATGCATTTTTCCATTATCTTAGCTAGTGGAGAGAGTAAGGCAATCAGCCGAAAGTTGGAGAGCTCAGTAGATGACCCACCTTTATGTAGACAGATGATGGTGGATACTTTCCATATGGCAGGGATTTTGCTTTCTAAAGTAGTTCTATTTATAAGGATGGAGATGGGATAGGCAATGGCTTTTGCTGCAATTTGCAGGTATTCAGCTGGCAGACAGTCAGCAGAAGGGGTACAAGGTTTTAGTTTTTGAAGGCGGTTGCAGATGAGGGATGTAGGCACAGGTTGTATTTGAAACGTAGGAGATGGAGTCTTAGTGGTATTTAATGGGGAAGTGGTAATAGGTAGTAAAGTATTGGCTAGGGTAAAGTATTGGCTAGGGTTTGAATGGCTTCAGTAAAGTAGTTATTAAAGGCATCGGGAATCTGGTTGGAGTTATTATGATTGAATCCTGCAGGGGCATGAGTTATAGAGTGCCATGGCTGAAGAAGTTTGTTTATGCCTGACCAGAATTTTTGTGTTTTTTGTTGATGGGTTTGTTGGAGGTGAAGCTAATAGTCTTTTTTGTCTCTAAGAACATCTTTATTGGTGGCATTTCTTAACTGTTTAAAGTAAAGTTGATCTGATAGAGATTTGGAGGCTCTCCATTTAGTCCAGATTTTATTTCTGAGGAGGATCTTTTGCCTAGTTTGTTTCATGAGCCAGGGGGCAATTTTGGTTCTAATTCAGGAAGAGTGATCGGGGGTGTGGTAATCTAGGATTTGAAGAAATTTAGTGTTAAAGTAGGTCACTGCTTCATCAAGTTGAAGATGAGATATTGGTGACCAGTCACATGCTTTCAGTTCATTTAGGAAGCTCTCTGGATTAAAAAAAAAATTTTGGAGTGGGAGGTTTTAAAATTATTAGTAGTTGGGATATGTACTCTTGCATGTAGGTTAGCATATGGTCACTGATATCGTCACTGATATCGTCAGGAAGGGTTCCTGGTTTATAAGTATCAAGGTGGCTGTTGATAAGGATCCAGTCTAGGGTGGTTTCCTTACTGCTTGGCTTATGGATTCTAGTAGGAGTGGTTATAATTTGTGAGAATCCATAAAGATTTATGTGATTAGTAGGATTAGGGGAACTACAGGTAACCCAGTCTATATTAAAGTCACCTAATAAAATGGTCTCCTGAGGTAGGTGGGATATGGCAAAAGGGAGAGTAAGGGCTAGTATAGGACTAGAGATGAAGAAGAAGAGGGCTAGATGCTAGGGTTAAAAGACTATAGTAAGTGGAAACTAGTGCAGTAAGAGTGAAGTAGGAGTAAATAAGTGGAAAGTAGAGAAGTAAGTGAAATTAGAAGCGGGTGAAGACAGCCGTCTAGTGGTCAAAACCTGTAACTACACTGAGTGGAGACCACAGTAGATGGTTGGAAGAAAAAAAGAAAAAGTAATTTAGAAGTGAAAGGCTTGAGGGAGTTAGAAATACTGGAAAGGCTGGGATGACTTAGGGAAATAGGAAAAGGAGTGCAAGAAAAGCAAGTGGGGGGTATGGCTGCTGGCTGATATGGAGTTTAAATTGGCCACCTAGCAAGTATCACAACACTAACATATACAGAAGAAGATATAATATTATTTGACATACAATCTTAGTTTAACTTGGCTTTCAATACAGGGGGGTACTTTGGTTACCCAGGTGAGGAGATACACAAGCAGAGTTAGGTAGGTGAATAAAGTTGGTCTTTGGAGTCCAACATGGCACAGCCAAAAGTAGAAAAAAATAGGTAAAAAAATATGCACAACAGGAGAAAAAAATAAAGGGAGAAGAAAGTTATAATGGATACTAGGTATATAATAGGAGAGAAGTTAGTTAATCAGTACAATTAAGAACAGAAACACATGAGCTTGTTCAATAACATAACAAATATCAGCATCAGGTGTAGTAACATCTGAAACTAGGCATAAGAACTTGAAACTTCCCCTTTTTGTTTTTTAATTCTATAGAACTAGATAATAGCAGCTATATGTAAACACTGAAACTAGGATAAAGCAATTTAAAAGAAAATATCATAAGCTAGAATAAATCTTTTTAACTAAAAATGCAGCATTTAGAGTCAAAAACATTGTAGCCAGAGTTCAATGAACAGTAAAAGCATTTAGCTCTATTTCAGCAGCTAGAGACAACACATTATAGCCAGAATTCAGTGAACAGTAAAAACATTTAGCTCTATTGTATTGCCACTATTTTGCTGATAGCCACATAAATACTGTGCTGATAGATGGTGGCGTATGATGTGGGAGTTAGTGGTGGATAGTGCTGGCAAAAGTGGATGTGCAGGGTGTGTACATAATGGTGAGCAATGTATGAGGTCATGTGATGTGTTCCCCTCTTCATGTCTATCAGGTGGGATGTATAGACATCGCAATCCACCTTTCTCAGAAGGTGAGACCGCTGCCATTATTAATGCCTTGAGACTCCATCACTGGGTGCTGTTGTCAAAGTGTCACCATAACCAGCAAGAACGTGCTACACTGTGGTTAGACCCTGTAGCAACAATGAATGCTATAGGCTACCCGAACAGGATCTATGAACAGTTTCAACACCATGATACAGATTTAATGCATCATAAATGGCAAAAGGCCGCAGCTGTGGCCAGGGATGATGCTGGCACCAGGGGAGGGCCTGCTACACAACCCCCACTGTCAGCCACAGAGGAGTTCCTTGCAAATCTGTGTTCAGCCACCAGCTCACAACAAACTAACACAACATATGTTGTGGAGGTGGTGGCACAGAGTCTACAGCTGAGGAGCATCCAGAAAAGCCTGTAGTGGTCATCACATTAATACTGTACATTCACAGTGGCAGCCTCTGTATACCTGTACACATATGTCAGGTCAATCCGCATTTGTGGGTGGGGTTTTCTAATGCACACATGTAAACACATATTGTGAATGGCAGCAATTTGGGTAGTTTCACAGTTTGTACTTTACATGTTGATAAATGCACATATTATCCCTTTATAAATGCCACATGTGTTTGCTGACAATACCTCTCCCCCACAAATCCATAGGTACTTCTGGTGTAGCTGGGGACCATCATCCTGTAGTCGGTGATTGTGAAACTATCTTGTTATGGCTCATCTATACCCTAAGCATGTTAGGGGCTGCCAGTGTGCCATGGACACTACTGTTAAGCTTAGCCATATTGCAATACATGCATGCTCACTTGCGGTGGGGTTCACTGCAGTGCATCACATCAGTAATCACAGTAGCATATTTGCAAGAGCTGTAACATATTAGCACATATTTTTGTGAAGGTGTAGCCAGTCTGCTATACAGGAGTGCATTACTATTATGTAAACAGGTGCACTGTGTTTTAGGTAAAGGTACATGACATACTCTGATTTGTCACGTATCTCACAGGTGTATAGTACTAGAAACATTAACTGGAAGTAGCTGCACTGCATGTTGTTGAGGGCCTGTCCAGAGTGTGTATGTTGTGGTCTGAGTGTTCTGCATGGCATTAGCCAGAAGGTGTGGTCTGTGTAATGCCTTTGTGGCACCTTACCTGTATGTGTGCGTGTGTGTGTGTGTGTGTGTGTGTGTGTGTGTGTGTGTGTGTGTGTGTGTGTGTGTGTGTGTGTGTGTGTGTGTGTGTGTGTGTGTGTGTGTGTGTGCACGTGTGTGGATCAGCAAAATTATAGTGCAGAGATTAATGTAGTCATGTTGTTTTCCCCTTACAGGTGACCATGGGGGTTGGATTGTGTCCCACTCACAACCTGATGTCAGTGTCTCATTGGACTCTGATCATGATGGTGGCTTTTGTGAGGCACAGGTGGGGTTGTTGGGGGCTGACTCTGTCCCACTAGTTGACATCACACATCCACCCCCCCAATGTCCCAGCACACAGTCAGTATGCCCACACATACCTAGTCCTTAACAGCCACAGATATTGGGAAGCCAGAGGGTGGTGTCATTGAACATGGGAGTGTGGCAACTATGGCATCTGTGACTGTAGACACTAGCCATAGCCAGAGAGCTGGAGAGGTCCCATACAGGCAAATTGACAGGGGTGCTTGATGGAGAACTGCTGCCTATCCAGCATCTGTCAGAGGTGTCACAGCATGTGTCACCTGATGCATGTTTTGGTCCATCATGAAGGCACAGGTGTGTTGTGAACGGTACACCAGATGGATGCTCAGGGTCATGGATGCCACTCTGCCTGGCATGCATGCCTCCCTCCATGGTATTAGTGATGCCTTATGTCTTTTCACTGATGTAGTGGATAGACGGTGGGGTGAGACATTGTCAGTCCTTAACTATGCAATGTCTGTGCTTGAACATGTGGTCAGAGTAGGGCATCGGACATATGGATGTACATCAGCAACAACATCAGCTGAGAGCTCACGTGGTCTGCAGGTTTTGTTGATGTCGCATATCAGATTCAGGCCTGTTGTGCTGGTAATGCACAAAGAGTTAGACTCATATATATGGGCCAACTGTTGAAGGACTGGGCACAACATTGCCATGTAGGTCTGCCACAGCCCACCTGTGGACAACCTATCCAATACCAAGTGAGCCACTACTGATTCGATGCTGTCTGCATGGAACAGGTGTTGGAGGCCATGGATCACCTTTGTGGGTATTACTATGGTCTTTCTAGTCCTGCAGATGTCTGGATAGGTACATACCAAATGAGCCATGGTACTAAATTATTGTCATACTGACTGAGGACTATACAGAGATAATGTTCTCCTTTTACTCTGGATGCACTCCCTCTACCTATGTGATGAGCCATGTACAAACTATTTCTGACCACTGCTGCTACCTGATGGCTGAATGCAACAGTGTTATCAACCTGACTACCCATGTCTCTCAGTGCAGGTTGTGTGTTTATGGGGTTGCCATTGACGTGGGAAATAGTGGGGCAATGTCCTTGATGTATGGTATGATGGTACTGTTTTCTGCATTCAGCTTGATGCCAGGACCTTGGCACCATTCCATACCTGATGTATAACTCCGTTGCAGTGAGCTAACATTATTCTACCCAAATAGCAGAGATCCAAGCCATAAAGCAATTTGCTCTTCCTGTCCTAACTTATAGCTTTGGAGTGACTGACTGGCCCCAAAAAGTGTTAGATAGACTAGATATTAAAACAAGAAGAATGCTTCATGCTCACAAAATGATTTATAAAAATCAGTGTATACCAAGATTATATATCCCCCGTTCCGAAGGAGGGATAGGCCTCCTTGAAACTGATTACATGTATACATCTGCAATTGTGCAACTCCACACATATCTGCTGACCTCATAGGATTCAAATGTAGTGAATGTTTTGAAACATGAGGAGAATAAATCTAAGATGACATCTCTGCTTAATTTAGCAGAAGCATATCGACGTCAAGCAGGAATGGAAATCAAAGCAGAAGTAGATAAAAAAACAGGCAGCAACTGAATGTGCTTAAAAACAAAAGAAAGAATATAAAGTAAAGGACCAGATGAGAAGGCAAGACATGTGGAGATAGACATAAATATAGTTACAAGTATAGAAAACTTCTGGAAGAGCCTCATGTTGATTAAGAATGAATGCAGGAATGGTTAAGGAGAGGTGAATTCACATCAAGAAATGAAAGGTTAACACTGGCAGCACAAGACAGTGGGATAAATACACGCTGGTTTACAAAGTCCATTGAACATGTGGGAGAAACAGACATATGTAGGTTTTGTTAAACCAAATTGGAAACAGTCCCACACATTATTGCTGGTTGTGATGCACTAATGGGAGAGGGACTGTATACTGAAAGGCATAATAATGTGGCGAGACTGTTACACTGGTGATTGTGCAAACATTATGATATCGAAGTGGCTGAAAAACATTGGAAACATTTGCCACAAAGAATCATAGAAAATGATGACATTTATATCACATGGGACCACCCAATACTAACAGTTCAAAAGATAGATGCCAGAAAACTGGATATAGTGGTCCAAGAAAAGAAGACAAAAGTAGCATTGATCACTGAAATCGCCACACCTAGTAACTTCAGTGTCTTGCGTAAAGAGAGACACAAAGTCATGAAATACGTTGATCTGCAGGCAGAAATGAGAGCTATGTGGAAGAAAGATACCCAGACAATTCCAACAGTAGCAGGAGCAACTGGTCTTATAAAAAAGAATTTACAATCGTACTTAGATATGTTCCCAATTCATGTAACACCATACGAATTGCAGAAGGAGTAATTACTGGGCACATTGTGGGTGCTGCGAAGAGCACTTTTGGCTAACATCAAAGAGTGAAACAATACTAATTTCATGAACTTTAATGGTACTTTGACTTAGGGATGGGGTCCATTCCCATCATGGTATTAGCAAGGTAAAAAGACTTGGAGAAATTAAAAAACAGAGACATCCAAGGCAGAAATGCGCTCAACGACCACAACACAGCACAAGCCACAAGACACATAGCTCACCTACACAGTGTGCCCCTCAACCCAAGCCCCTAAGGCAAAACAGCTTGCCCAATACAATAATCATAGGTGACTCAATAGTGAGGCACACTGATGTCCCACTCACTAAGCTGAGTAACGAGAAGGAAAAAGTCACCTGTCTATCAGGTGTCAGAATCCAACACATAACACACACACTCAGGTCACTCCACAAGTACAAGTATGACTCTGTCATTTTCCATGTGGGTGTGAATGACCTGAGATGTATCTCCCTGGACTACATGAAAAGAGACATAGTGGAGCTCTTGGATTATGTGGATCAGGCAGGTATGACCCTAGCCCTGAGCAGCATCCTACCATTGCCCAGAATGATAGCACAGCACAAACAAGAAAATGATTGACTTCAACAATTGGCTAAGTGTCTGGTGTCATTCCAAGGGGATCCAGTGTCTGTCTGCTTGGGATGACATGACTGAGAGACGTCGATGATTTGCCAGAGATGGCCTGCTTCTATCACCCCAGGGTTTCCGGGTACTGGCTAAGGCACTTTCCACCCCTATAGTGCCTTTTTTAGGTGGTGTTCTAAAGACCAAATTACCACCATAACAGCTATAAATAAATGCAATCTGGGGGTCATGCTGCTCAAGGCTAGAAGTCTAAATCTCAAGATCCACTCGCTTGAAGCACTCTTCAAAATGGAGAACATTGCCATTTGTGCTGTAACAGAGATCTAGTCTAAAGCAGCAAAAAACACCCCTGTGTTACCAGACTATAAATCACTCCACACCTTTCAGCCCCAGAACATGGACCAAGGCTCCAAAGGCAGTGGTGTCTCTATATTCATAAAGGATAAACACACCTCCAGACTAGTAGCTCAGCATAACGCATCTGAGATACTCCAGGTACAACTAACATTGGGTAAGATGGAAAGTCAGGTCGTAGTCTGCTATAGGTCCCCAACCATGTCCCATGACTCTCACTCCACATTCCACAGCACCCTGGAAACTATTAAGATCCAACTTTCATACTAGGTGGCTTCAACTACCCCTCCATCAGTTGGGAAAACTACTCATGCACCAATGTACTGGCCCAACACTTCCTGGAATTCATCAATTGCAATTACCTGGACCAGCTCAGTCTTACTCCCACTAAAGGAAGCAACATCCTTGACCTGGTTTTTACTAACATGGGCAACCATTGCTCTACACCAGTAGTTAATTCCTCCCTGGTTAGAGCTGACCACAAACTAATCACCATGGAAATCCACATCTCACACACACCCACCACAAAGGTATCCACCATGAAAAACGTCTCCAAAGGTGATTATGGACTCCTAAAAACAGAGGTGGCTAACATCATGGCACCCATGCCAATGGAAAATAGATGCATGACTGCTAAATCATACAGCAATACACTGTATGAACGCATAAATAAATGCATGGAACTAGCCATACCCAACAGAACCAAGATGTTCTCCTCCAAAAAAAGGAAGCCAGTCTGGTGGTCATCTGCCATTAATAAACTCTATAACAGAAGAAAGAAACTGTTGCAGAAAAAGGTGAAGTCCCAAGACTGGAAAAATTATCTTATTAGCCTCAACAAAAAGTTGAGATCCCTCATCAAAATCTCCAAAACCAGCTATGATGGCAGAATTGCAGAAGACACTAAAAACAACCACAAAGCTTTCTATAGTTATAGCAAGGATTTCCATGGCAATATCCAGATTTGATCTGCGTTACTGCACAATGGTACCTCCTATATTGAACCAAGAGATATTGCCAACATACTGGTCGACAGACTCAGTGACAACTTTACCCCTCTCTCCCCTCGTAAAAGACCAATCTCAATACAGGAAGAATGCCAGGCACCCAACATTACTGCAGCACAGGTTAAAGCTGCATTGTCTAAGGCCAAGAATACAGCTTCCATGGGACCCAACAATATCCTTGGCTGTGTTCTACATGAATTACAAAATGAACTAGCATCACATTTGTGTGCTATGTTGACCCACAGACTCACCTCAGGCTCTGTACCTACCGAATGATGCACTGCTATAGTCATCCTTCTCCATAAAGAAGGAGCGACTACAGACCCTGGAAATTATCGCCCCATTAGCCTGATGAGTGTGATATGTAAGGCTATGGAGTGCATCATCATGGACCTAATTAACAAGGTTATAGGGAATCTGCAAACACTAGATTCCACACAATTTGGTTTTGTGAAAGGTAGATCATGCCTGCTCACCGTGGTTGACTTCTTTGAGACAGTCACCAGAGCAGTGGATAAAGGTAAGGCAGTTCATACAGCCTACCTTGTTCTGGCCAAGGCCATTGCTACCATTCCTCACTTAGGAATTACTGATAAAGACAGCAAACTGGGTATCAACCCCTATATTGTTAGATGGGTTGCAAATTGGCTCACAGATAGAACCCACAGTGTGAAAGTAGTGGACTTTAAGTCAGACTGCCAAACAGTCATGAGTGAAGTCCCACAGGGATCAGTCCTGGGTCCTCTTCTGTTTAGCAACTACTTCTCAGAAGTCCAAGCCAACACAGAGGGACTCTGACTGATCAAATTCACAGACTGCAAGCTGGGAGCCATTATTAGCTCCCCAAGTGATGCAGACTTCCTACAGAAAGGCCTCACTGAGACCAATGACTAGTGTCTAAACATGGCTTTAAGCTTAATTCCAAAAACTGCGTAGTCATCCCCTTTGGGAAAAACTCAGTTCCCAATAATTACCACATCCATGGTAGCCCACTGAGCACTGAAGGCATTATAAGAGATCTGGGGATACAGATTGACAGTGACCTCTTTTGATCACCACATTGCCACTGTGGTCAGAAAGTCCTTCTATGTGGTGCATCTCATTACCAAAGGATTTGCATCCAGGAATAAAGAGGTCATCATTTCTCTCTACTCTTCCCTCATTAGAGAAATCATAGAGTATAATGCCCCATTTGGAATGTATCTCACTAGACACCTGCAACTGTTGGAGAGGCCAGAAAAGTACCTCATGAAAAGGATCCTAGGCCTTAAACACATGTCCTTCATGGACAGACTCAAAAAACTCCAGATAGTCTCTGCCTCATATCGTCTACTAAGAGGTGATCTCTGCTTGACTTACAAAGCCATGTCTGACCCAGCTCTGTTAGAAATGCTACATTGAAAGAAATCCCAATCCCTCCATGCCACAAGCTCCAGAGACCTCAACCTCATTACCACAAATAATCAAACATGCTGGAGGGACAGGTTCATAACCCAGAGACTACCCATGCTCTGGCATAGACTTTCCATACATGTCAAGCAAAGCACCTCATTAGCCCTCTTCAAATGAAATCTTGATGAGTGGATGGGTAATAAAAAGTTCACCCCGGGGATCACTCCAGTGGCTCTACTTGATAGAGGCAGTGGGAACTAATGACAGGGAGCACAATGCCAGGGCACTTCTATGGGCTAGGCTTGTAAAGGCTCCAGGGCCATTAGCTTAGTACACACCTATGAACCTATGAATGATAGACAGCACACTACTGACAGTTGCCATAGCCTTAGGCAGTACCTACAAATGTGGGTGGTGGCAGTTAGCATTCATGCTTAGATACATGTGAGTCATTGGGAACAACAGCTACTCACAAGGCCTTCACATGTCTACTTATTGCACACAAATGGGCAAAACAGAGCATGGTTGCCATCTTATCAAATATGCAGTGTAGGACACTTTTTGTAGTATTGTCAGAGCTGGCAGGACAAACCATACCCATGTCAAGTACAATGGACAGGACTTTTCCTGGTTTGCCATTATGACAGCTTCTTTGTGTTACATTTCCATAGCTTATGCTATTTCTCATTATATTAACATGCTTCTGATGTGAAATAACTGCTTTATACAACTATTAGACAACTTTAGGAAATGTTTGTTGTCGTACACTCTTGGGACTTCTGTATTGTTTGGGTTGTTTTCACAGGTCACACCTGGCTAGACATGGACTGCAACCTGCAGGGTGGGACAGGAGGTGTCCATACCTCTCACCTGTACAGATTTCTGCACAATGTCCTGATGTTTGTGACATTTGTTTGGTTTGTTTGTCATAACATTGTGGTTTTGTGTCAAATTAGTGACACATGATTAAAGACTGATGTTAGACAATAATGACAGATATTTTCATTTCAGACTTCATATCCTTCAGAAAATGCATGCTAATGCACAACCTGTTATGCTATCTACTTTCAATGTTTGTAAGAGCAATATTTGAAGACTGACACTGATTGTTGGCCTTTGTCCCACTTTTCGGTATCAATTTATCCAGATGTCTTGCTGTAAGGGGATGAGAGGTATGCTGCCCTTGCTGAGGGTAGAACCCCTAACCGCCTAATTTTACTTATGATTGCATTATATACATATCACATGCACCACAGAGCTTATATGTTTTTCAAGAGTCTGCCACTACTATTCATGTGGATTACATTTTCAGGTGTTGTAAGAGTTGACAGTGGGAGTTTAAGAGGTTTGCAGAGGCCCTTAAAATGGTATAACTGTGAGACACAAACAGCTGCAGGGGGATATGTATTGAAACACACATACACTCACAGAGTTGCTACTTTTCAGATTAGAACCCCTACCTATCTAGTTATATACACTATCAACCAACATACGTATTACATGCGCCACAGTACTATTGGGTTAGAAAATGTCTAACTGTGCTTCTAAGGTGAATGACATCAGTAGGCCCCGAATATGTTGCCAATGGGGGGGTTAACAGGGTAGAACAAGCATACAAAATGGTATAACCATTGCACACAGGCAAGACAGCCACACTTCTGCACGGGATATGCAAACACAGCTGCCAGTATTGAGATTAGAACCCCTACTTATGTAGTTGCATGCACTATAGTGTTATGTACTTATCATGTATGCCACTGAGCTTATACAGCTAGAGAATGTTCAATGGTGATTCTAAGGTGGAGGATATCTACAGGACTGTAAAGTAGTGCAATGGGAGGTTAGCAGATTGGAACAGGTCTCAAAATGGTATCTCTCACACACACACACACACACACACACACACACACACACACACACACACACACACACACACACATACAGAGTCTCCAGTACTGAGATTAGATCCCCTACCTATCTAGTTGTATGTACTCTATGTCATGGAGCTTATATGGTTGGACATTGTCCAACAGTGCATCTAAGGTGGATGACATCTACAGGCCCTGTAAAGCAGTGCAATGGGGGGTTAACAGAGTGTAACAGGCCTTAAAATGTATTGACATTGCACACACATACACAGGAAATAAAGACAGCCACAAGGGGATATACTTAAACAAACACTCATTCACTGAGTTCCCATTCTTGAGATTAGAATCACTACCTATCTAACTGTCTACACTATAGTGCTACATACTTATCATGTGTGCCACAAGGCTTAGTCATTCATACTATTACACAATGGAGCTCACCATAGTACTTGCTCGTGCCACTGGTTACAACTGGTGTGCAAATGGCTGCATCACTACATCATTCTCTGACTTTCAGGGTCTCTCTCTCTCTCTCTCTCTCTCTCTCTCTCTCTCTCTCTCTCTCTCTCTCTCCCTCTCTCTTTCTGTCTCTCTCTCTCTCCCCCATCTCTGCCTGTCTACAATTGATATATCTGTCTATGTTACATATATATATATATATATATATATATATATATATATACATAAATATATGTATATATATATATATATATATATATATATATATATATATATATATATATATATATATATATATATATATATATATATATGTGTGTGTGTGTGTGTGTGGGGGGGTCTATTTCATTTGATTGAAAGACCATTTGACCTAAACCCATTTGATCAAAATTTCCTTTGATCAAAAACCAGTATTCAAGGCATAAAACTGGGATTTTCCCCTCCCTAATGTTGTGCGATCCTGGAGTTGCTATATATATAGTTAAGGGGTGTTGGGGGAGCAGAAGAAAGAAAGAACAAAGAAGTAAATAAAACAGATTTTAAATGAAAATAGGTGGGGAGCTTACCTGTGTAAACAGTCCAGCACCTCAGTGATATACTGGCTGAGGGATCTCCTGGCTGTGTGCTATCCTTATTAACTGAGTCATACCCTGGGATGGGTACAGAGTGTATTGGACTGAGCAGAGTTTTGCATAATATGTGTGGTATATTCTACAGAGCACTGTGATTTCCTGGTATGTCAGTGGCAGATCAGTATAGATTAATGTGAGGAACCACTGACAGACATTTGTCTTCTGACTCCATACACTGCATGGAACACATGCTACTGCACAAATTGTTTTAGTCTGCGCATTCTACATTTGTGTGGCCAGTGGTTCCTACTTCCCATTATACGTGGCTCTTTGTCCTTCTCTACTCCAGTTGCAGGCTGTGTCCACAGTTGTTGCTGTTATGTATTTGTAGTTATGGTGTGACTGGGATAAAAGTTGTAACATCAGACCAGGGTTACAGACTTCACACCTCTGACTGTACCTGGGTTCCACTTTGTTGGCTCTGGGTCTGATGTTAGGGAGACAGAGCTCTGTGACTTCCTGTAGTATGTCCCTGTCCAATCTGTAACGCTATACTATCTCCAGCTCATGTAGCCCCTGAAAGGTTATCCTGGGTCTAAACACTCTTCTCCTTCTCAGTCTGGGCCTATTATCAGCATCATCATCATCACTGACCTCAGCCTGTAGCACATACAGATGTAGCAGAGCAGCAGCAGCCCTATCATTTTGTCAGTTAAAATTCCCAAGTGTGTACTCCAATGATGCAGAGTATGTGGGAAAAATCAGATTGAAGGGTGTATGCATACTTTATACTGGTGTGCTGCAGATGCAGCCTGTGTGATTGGCTGACTATGATACATTCCACCTGCCGGGTATATCATTGAGGGGTTTGAATGGGCCAGTGTCAGTGGAAAATGGCTTATCAGTCTTTTATACTTGATTGGCTTTCCCAGGCTATTTCCTTTTTTTTCTTTTTTAATTTCTTCCACTACTTAGCCCCAAGGCACTCCGCGCAAACCAACAGCTCTAGTGTAAACATTGCTTAGCAGAGTGGACACTACTCTGCACACAGGTATGCTTAGCATTTCTTTAAGCTGCTAAAACATGTGCCGCAAGGCTAAGCAGATCTAAGCAGCTTCAGACACAACCCCTTGCTTGGCTGTGCTTAGCTGAGCACAAATAGGTTAGTACCTATGGACACGGTGGACCTTTTTGCTATTCGATAAACCTGGCTCATTTACGTACATCTAATTGCATATGCTCTGGATACTGCACTACACCAGGGTGCATCTCCTTAGCTACTACTATAACCTGCCATTGTATGACTCTGCATGATGGCCACTCTAATGCAATACCTTTGCATAACTTCAAATTTCATATTTTCACTTTTTATTTATTTATTTACTTTTTTACAAAATAACATGTTTGCACATTGCTGTATATCACTTAAACATGTAATATACATTAAAAAAGTTTAATTTTTCATATAATGCATTACTTTTTTATATCAATGGCCATAGTTTTGGGCATTTGCATGCCTATTGAGCAATATACAACCTTCTATTTAGGCTGTTACAGTCCCTGTTTAAATTGTATCCTCCGGTACACTGTTTGCAACTGTGTACATTTTTTTAGGCTTACATGGCACCTACACAGGTGCCGTTATGCTTCCTGAATTGCAAAATCACCTCATTTGCATGGTTTTCACCAGCATATGAGGTGTCTTGCATTCCACGGACACCTCCGTGTCCATATGCTGTAAGGAAAGTCTTGTATGCCCCCAGCCTTGTTTCCTGGCTCGCTCAACATCTATATTCTGTGCGTTCTGCTACACTATTTCTACATGGAGAATTGCTCCGTGTAGGCTTTATTGAATTACCCCTGTAGTTTTCACAGTCATGGAATGGTACAAGACTTCCACCCATAGGTACAGCAACTTCAGTCCCAGCTTTTTCTTCATGTATGTGCTTATTGCTGCACAAGGTACAACAAAATAAATTAATAATAAAAGCAAATATGATACACATGAATTAAAAATCAGCATGAAATAAAGAAGATTATAATAGACAATAGGCACAGGTTAACAAAATAGCAATATGTGGCAAGTCAGGGGTTAAAATGTGAATTGTACAAACAAGATGACAGCTGAAAAACTGAAAAAATATGATAACAGTAATCAGAAGCAATCACTGTTCATCTTCCAGTTATAAACTGTCTGAGATGGTGCAGGTTTGACATAAATAAAATGCATAGTCATAGAGACAGCCAATACAAACGAAGTAGAGCTAAATAGGGCAACAAATGCAGTGAAAGTCAATCTGAATAAATTAATAACATACTTGAAAAACAGTAGATGTCACACAACAGAAGAAAAGTAAATCAGAAAGATTCAGGTGATCACTCACTGTAGCTGCCGAAGACAGTGACATCTCAACAGGCATAATGTATTTTCACATACTACTCCTTTAATTCACAAATAGACATGTCTTGATTGATTTGTTGTGCAAAGTTTTGTCAATTTCCATAAATTTAAAGGCACAAGTACATATTGGCTGTGTCATGGATTAAAGAAAACTCTATGACAGACAGCTCAGATGTAAATCACCCGCACAAAAGTCATGGCCAGCAAATCCTTAAACGCCCGACAGAAATAAGCAATAAAGGGTTATCAGACGTAGGGAGACAATGACTGTTTCCCAAGTCATGTGATACATTACTTTTGATTCTCTTATGAAATGTGGATTTCCACAAGACTGAAGACTGGAAACAGCAAAAATAATATCAGAAACACAGTGAAAAAAATAACTTGTGTTTATTATTTTTTGCAATATGGATCCTGTCTGAAGTCCCATGCACACCAAACTTAAATATTTCAATTCCATTGATGCACTAGTCTGAAGAAAGGAGAAATCTCCAAAATTAAGTGAATCATTTCTGGTACAAATTTAGAAATCTCACCGTTAGTGATTCCTAGGGAAAACAGATATTGTGGATAATGTTCCTTGGCGTTTTTTCTTTGGGCTACTTATTCTCAAGGAATTTCCCCTCAGTTATCAGTAGAGAAGCCAATAATTTTATATCAGTACTCTAGCTTAACACTTACCTCAAATCAGGGAATGTGCCAGAATTATGAATGACAGCAATGGTTATTCAGTTTCATAATCCAGCTAAGCAAAATGGTTTAATTACTTTACTTTTCATTCTTTCATTTCTTTCTTTCTTTCTTTCTTTAGCATCATATTTTCCTACCTCTGGCAGTTGTATCAGGAGAAAGCAGTGTTTAGCTAGGTGATATATTATATATAGTGCTTTGAGATGAGCAGTAAGGCCTCAGAAAAGGGCCTAGCAGCACTACAGCACTGAAAGGATACGGATGAAAGAAATCTAGCAGGTGTACCTCTCACTGCTGTAGCAGAGAGTTCTGTCTCAGTGTTATTTTCATTTACCTCTCACTACTGTAGCAGCGAGTTCTGTCTCAGTGTTATTTTCATTTACCTCTCACTACTGTAGCAGCGAGTTCTGTCTCAGTGTTATTTTCATTTACCTCTCACTACTGTAGCAGCGAGTTCTGTCTCAGTGTTATTTTCATTTACCTCTCACTACTGTAGCAGCGAGTTCTGTCTCAGTGTTATTTTCATTTACCTCTCACTACTGTAGCAGCAAGTTTTGTCTCAGTGTTATTTTCATTTACCTCTCACTACTGTAGCAGAGAGTTCTGTCTCAGTGTTATTTTCATTTCTTATCAAGCAAGTTAACCACTGTGACAATGATTCAGAAACTGGTATGAAAACTACCTGGAAACTCACATCTCCAGAGTGTGATTTAGAAAACACCATTACTATCTTTTCTCTATAATAAAAGAAGTGACTTATGATTCATTTATTGGTCTCCTACTCTTCAACATTTTATAAATATATTCACTGTGGAATGAGAAGATATCAAGGCACTTTTGTATGTATATAATCTGAAATTGATAACATTCCAGCAGTTCAATCAAAGATATTCTGACCAGAGACCTCTCATATTTCCATAACTGGTTTCCACAAAGAGAGTTCAGTGGAAACTTTAAGAAATATATTTTAAATAAATGTTTGTTGCAGGTTGCCATGTGAATGCAGCTCCAGAAATCTGGTTGATTGTTTCATCAGTAGGTGGAGTCACTGAAAGTATACGACAGTTTAACTGATGAGACATCTAGGTTGACTGTTCCTTTACTTAATGTACTTTCTAAATGAATATCCTTTCAAGCTGTTGTAGGATATCTCACCTCCTAAGAAAAGAAGCAAGGGTTGTGTTAGAAAAGGGGAGGCTAATTCTTGTAGAAGAATCTGTTCTACTTGTAGTTTTATTTATGTAATTGTTTGTTTGTTCATTACTACTTTTATAATGGGTATGCTGGCCTCAGACTCTTTTCAATCAATGAACTGAGCACAATAGTTCAATGGAAGCAGTATTTCTGGCAATGAGTACAGCATGCTTTAATGATTTACATTTAATATCTGTTGATTTTCAATGCATTTCATAGGTTCATAGGTCCATAGGAGATTACTAGGCTAATGGCTTAAGGGCACTTAGAAGCCTAGGCAATATAACCTGATTTTACCCAAAACATGGCCAGCCCCAATGGGCAAGAGGATGGCATTGATTTGTGCCTGTGCATTGAGTATCTTACAGACTGTCACTATCCATAAGGGACATGGGCACTATCCCAGGTGTAAATTTATGATTCCCCATCAGTTGATCCAAATTGCATTTGAAGAGGGCCAGGAAAATACACTAATTAATAAGAATAGGAAGCTTGTTCCAAAGAAGGGGTAATCCCTGAGACACATATCTGCCTGTCCAGCATGTTTTGTTTGAGTCTCTTAAAAAGTTTAGATCTCTAGATCTGGTGACCCTTGTGCTGTCTGACTTGTGGATGTGTAGCAACTCTATCACAGATGAATTTGTGAGTTATTTGTAGGTCAGACACAGGTCACATCTTAATAGTTGGTAGGAGACAGAGTAAAGGGTTAGGGCTTTTAGTCTATCCACATAGTTCATGTTGCTTACACCCTGTATTTTCTTTGTGAGAAACCTCTGAGATCACTCCAGCTGCTGTAAGTACCTAGTCAAGTACATGCTAAATGGAACACTGTACTCAGTTACTGGTGTAATGTTGGCTGAGTATAGAGGGACTTTAATTTCCTTGGATCTAGATACTATACCTTTACTTATAAGTTGTGCCACATATAATGATTATCTTACCATTGTGAACACCTGGCAGTCAAAGTTCAGACTACTCTTTATCTGCATAGAGTCCACTCTAAGGGGTGTGATATTGATGATGTAATTTGCAGGAGTATTTGACTTACCACAGGATATGATAATGCATTTTTTTTGCATTTAATTTTACTCCATGGTTCTGGCACCAATCATTTGTCTGATCTAGACCCTCCTGAAGGATATCTACATTATTGGGCAATTCAGTGATTTTCCGCAGCTTGCAATCTTCAGCAGAATTTGTCATCCCAAGGCCTTCCGTATTAGCCTTGACTTCAGAGAAGTATTTTCCAAAATGGATTAGTTCCAGTACTGAACAGTGTGGCACACCACTAGCAACTGGATTTTGCTGGATCTGGATTTATCCACTTTAACTCCATGTGTCCTGCCCATGAGCCAATAGGCTATCCAACTGGCGAGACAGGGATTTATGCGCAGTTTTGTAAGTTTATTTAAAATACCTGATTCAGGAATTGTGTCAAATGTCTTGATCAGGTCTAGGTAGGAGGTGTGTTCCCTTTTACCCATATCCATGGGCTTAGTGACTTTTTCAAAGAAATCCACCAGATTCAGTAGGCACAAACTGTCTTTGACAAAACCAAAATGGGTCGAGTCTAAGGTTTGGAGGTCTGCTATGTCATTATTTATCAGGTCCATGATTATTCTTTCCATGGCCTTACATATAAGACTAGTCAAACTTATGGGTCTGAAATTTCCCAGGGCAGTGTTGTGCCGTAAGTTCAAACATACATTAAGTAAAGGGAACATATATACAGAGATGTGCAGACAAATGTTGGTTAGTTGCAATAATGAAAGAATGAATTAGAAAACATAGATTCTGAATAGAGAACATTCAGTAAAACAAGCTGGCAGTCTTATAATACATATAAGAATAAATAAATAATGAATGAATGTTCTGACTTAAAATGCCTAACTCCATGAAAATGTCTTATATTTCCAACATACATTTTAAATTTGCAATTTTACATTATTTTTCCACAAAAATGGACATCCGAGTACCTACACAGCCTTGAAGTATGTCTCAAATTCCAGAAGAGAATGTGTAACTTATGCCTTGTTTGTGTAGTGAAATGTTTTGAAATCTTATTTTGTGCTATCTTTTAGAAATTTTCATTTAAGGAGTTGCACAATTGTTCAAATATATTTATAAAAAGGGTACATTTTGCCATCATGATCTCCCCTTCTTTTCTCATTTTCTACACAGGGTTGGGATGACATGTTAACTGTCATCACCTCTATACATTCAGTGCAAGGAGCCCTTGGGAAGTTTAACTATATAACCATGCATTATGAAGAGTTTTACTTCTTTACCTTGGTGAGCTGCTGTTTATTAGCTGCCTGATTCAGAAGCTTTATAATTATATGCCTTGAGGGAGTCATCTTTAGAAGAAGGTAACAGCACTGAAGGAGCTCCCTCAGTTATCAAAGAACATGACTCTGCAGTGAAGTGAGATTGTAAACTGGCATCCTAAGATGAGGCACATATCTCCAGATTCAATGCAAGATGTAGATTGCACATTTGTTAGTTACTTTATGTGTCTTTTATTCTGAAGAGCATACCGTGTATCTTTTTGTCCCACTTTTCCAGATTATCCATACAGTCTAGAAGTTGAGTAACTTGCCTATTAAGGGCAAATTTTAAAAAGATCACACTAGCTGCATATCATTCCAAAATCTTTTGGTATAACACATGTTCAGCTTTAATTTTAACCACATCTTCTCTAGGACTGAGACCACCAACTACACTAAATTATCCAGCATGTCCAGCAGGCCTGCCAAATGCTGATTGGTCCCTGGCTGATTCACGGTGCTGCCTTCTTCCATGTGCAAATATGTCTCCGTGTTACTTAAACAGGTTTATAATGCAAGCGAATGTCAGAGGAAAGCTATCGGTGCTTTAGTGATAACAGATAGTGCAAGAGAATGGCAGAGAAAGGTTAGCAATGCTTTAGTGATAACAGTTATTTTAAGTCATGATAAATTAATAACATAATAAAAGATTATGTAGCCTGAGCTTCCACATGCTGACCGTCTGCTCATGACCAACTCTGTGGCAGTTTTGATAGACATTTGTTTATTCAGGTAGTTTCACAAGATTCACAGCTTTCCATTGCCAAAATATGTATGGCAGTTTAATTTCAGTGTTAGTGCAAATGTTGTAAGCCAACTTTAAACCAAGAAGTCAAGGAGATAGCTCCACAGTGATTCAAGAGTTATGCAAAATCATAAATTTGGAAGAAAACTGCTTAGAAAAATAAAACATCAAAATTTAATGAGAATGATTTCATTTACCAATGCTGATATAAAGGCTATTTAAACCACAAAGATAGCAAAATCTTTATTTTCAATGCGGGCTACACTCCACTCCACTAAGGAAAAGGTTAAAAAAAAAACACTTATTAAGACTTTAGTGATGAGTCTAGATGTTTTCTATGATTAGCCTTGTGATGCATTTAATATTGCTGGTTCATATTTACATTAATAATTGCAAAAACATACTACATATAAACTATTGAAATATTTAATCTTTAAATTTTACATGATGGGAACACAGCTCCATTGATAACTGACGTATGTCTAGTGCGGCTAAAGAGATATTAAATACCATTCATAAACAATTTATTTATTTATTTACATTGTCATATGTTCATATTTCTCTAAACATCTCAACAGCAAAGCAACACAGTCAGAAATGTTTAACTTCATATGAATGCTCACAGATGGATAAATAAAATAACTGCTGACAGTATGTGTATAGTGTGCAGTGATTACTGAGGTAGTGTACATTGTTTATAAAAACTGCAGCACTTAATTATTTACTGTATTTGTTGCAGTTTATAAAATCTAGATAAAGATCTAGAATCTGAGTCCTGTCGTGTAAAGATTGGTTTGGACTGAACAGTTTGGCAATATACTTCTTTCATAAAGCTTTTGGTTTTCAATATGAACATCTGAACTGTGAGAATATAATTAGATTTTTCAGGTGGCCAAATATGAAACCATTGGAAGTTATAGTGTAACCTTACATAGCTCCATTTGACATAAACAATAAGAAACATCCTTTTTTTTAAATTATTGCCTGACATAATTGCAGAGCCGGATGTGTTGTGGATAATCTGTTATATTTGGTCACTCTGGACACCTGGAACCCATCAGACTTATCAGTGTAGGGTGAATTAATGTTGTTGTCTATACCAGATCATGCTTTGAAAACTTCAAGTAAATACCACATTCTCTGTTACTACAGCACTTTCTTTACACTTCATACCTTCCCTATTCATCAGATAGAATTTGGGTCTCTGTAGTTCATGAAGTCCCAGTAGTTATTTTGACCATCTCTTGCATATCCATTTTAGACAGTATGAAGAATAATCAAATCTGATGTGCACAATGTAAGAAAGGATAACAAATATAAAACAAGAACCTTGATTGTTTGAACTAAGGCAGTCATAACAAAATAACTAGATTACGGTTCATCATTTCCATATGTTATTATGCATCAAGTTCCAAGGTGGCTTTACAGCATTATTTGAAAATGATCTTGTCATTAAATTTGTATACAAGTAATCCCTTAAGCCTTCTTTTCACCTTATCAAGTTTTTGATTGGTAAAATGACAATAAGCAATGAAATGAGCTGGATTTTACATGCACTTTAAAATCTGCCCCCCCCCCCCAGTCTCTTTCTTCTATCTGTAATTTCTGAAATACAACTGCATGAATTTAACAAATTAAAAACAAGTAGGGCTCATTTAATTGCCATGTGTTTTCTCATCCTATATAAATATGTGATATACTTACAGATATAAAGACAAAATCCGTACTCCATGTTAAGGCACCATTTATTGCTAAATACATAGTATACGGTTACTAATGCCAATTAGCAGGGAGTCTGATATCATTGTGTGCCTCATTATCACTGAAACATATTATGGTGATCATGTGCAATAACTGCTGCTTTATGGCTTGATTACAATATCGCAATTATGGATGCGGAAAGGAAAGAAAATCATCATATTCTTTCTTCATGGGCAATATTGTGAATTTGCTACATTTTAAACAGATAGTGAATCTGAAACACTGAGCAGGAATTTCTTGGTTTCAAGAATAAGCCAAGAGATGTACAAAAGGGAATTACACACATATTAATTAAGCAATAACCGATGATGTGGTGTGGTATATTAAAAATTTACCCATGGTTGGTGCGGTGTAATCATGAGGGCGAAGCCTGAATGGTTAAATAAAGCCAACCGTGGGTAAATTTCAACATACCATAACCACAGAGTTGGTTATTGCTATTACACAATGACATTATTTAAGAAAAAAAAAATCTTAGTTTTCTTAAATAATATCTTTGTATAACGGCACTGTACTGTTCTTCTGTGGCTGGTGGTATCCTGCTGCCTTGTTTTGATGTACTGCGTATGCATATGGGACTTACATCAATGCTTTGAAAAGGAAGCAATGGAGAAAAGAAAGTCTCCATTGCTCCGTTTTTTTTTTTTTTACTAAAAAAAAAAAAAAAAAAAAAAAAGTTTCGGCTACATTAGGGGTAGGAGAGAGAGACAGAATGGAGGAAATACAAAGAAATTCAGGTACATGTCTTTAGTTTTTAATAACATACCTGATTTTCTTTGTATTTACTCCATGCTGCCTCTCTGGTATGTCCCAAGTCCAGACTATAGATTTTTCTTTTTTACTTTTTATTAAAAAAAAAGTTATGGAATATACGAACGTAAAGAAGTCTTAGTGACTGGACCTTTTTCAGTTGGTATATTCTGGGATTTAAAATGGGCACCCTGGTTGGGCTGGCCAATCAGCGTGCTCATTTTCTAATATTAATGGCCAGTCATTGTATAATTACTTATTTACCACACATCCCATATAAAATTGAAATAACATTTTTACAATGTGCACAGAATACTGTTGTGTAACACTTTAGGATTTCATAAAGGAATTATAGTTTATTAGAATTCTACATAACATCATACATTAAGAAGTAGATATATTGAATTTCCACCTCTCTCAGTCTGACACTCATAGATTTACATAATTGTATCTACTTTTTATCAAAATATACAACTGAAGAATTTATTTATACATAGATCTAATTTACTATGCCAGAGTGATTTTTTTTCATTCTTGGTTTTGATTCAGACTCTTTTTACATTTCTGTTTTAAACTAGTTATTTCTGTTCTGTCTTACTTTGGGGGAACAAATTCCTCATATTACTAGTACAAATCTTTTCC